>NW_027070166.1:186729-252208 GCF_002906115.3 Quercus suber
TTATTTTTGTTTATTTATTTTAATAATATGAAATATATTCATATTTTCTTACAATTGTTTATTTATTTTGTTATTATTGTTGATTAATGTTTTTAAAATGAATTTCACTTTTAATATCTTCTTTTAATTTTACCCCCTCCAGACTAAAAGCCTGGTTCCGCCACTATTATAAAATAGTTTGTTATAACTGCAACATTATTCTTTTGTCATGGACTATAATAAACATTACGGTGAAGAGGGACGAAGCTACAATAGTTTGTAGCAATTGTACATACTACACACTATACAGATGATTTTTTAAATATAATATCTATACGACTATTTAAGGGGTTTCTCTGGTTTGGATTTTTTTTTGTTCAAAAATACCCCTACACCCTTATGTTTAAGTAGAGAAAAAACTAAATGACAATCTGGTAAAAATACAACTTTAACTCCCACTAAAATATTGCCTAAAAAATAGGGTCACTCTGCTGTTAGATTTTCAAAATAGTAAACAAAAAAAAAATATATATATATATATATATATATAAAATAAAAATTATGACTCTATCATCTTTACTCAAAACAGAAAAATTATGACACTATAAAAAAAAAAAAAAAAAAAGTCTCAATGCACGCATGAATAGTTAGTTAATAATTAACTTATGCCTTTGCTACTATTTACTAGTATAACTTTTTTATTATTTATTATTATTGACTTCAAAACTCAAAATAATAATAATAATAATAATAATTATTATTATTATTATTATTATTAACGCGTGTTCCAATTAGTTTAGTTGGTAAAATCTCATGTCATCGAATAAGATTCAAAATCTGAACTCTATTTATATTAAAAACTGATTAGTGTCTTAACATAATGATAAGAGCAATAATCATGAAATGAATCTCATAAATTAGAAATAATAAAATCTCAAATAAAAAAGAAAAATATTTACTTACTATTATTATTTTTTTGATAATGGTAATAATTAACAACTGAAGTATAATTATTTGTGAGATTGCTACAAGATTTTTCTCCTTAGGCTAGCTGGCTGGACAATTGGAGGATTACAAAATAGACTTTTGCCTTGTTGAAAGCTAGTTGGTGGAAGTGATGGGTGTCTAATAAATGACTCTAATCTAATGACTTAACAAGGAGTCAGTACAGATCTTTTGCCGTGATTTACTGTGATGGAATAGTAATTTGGTTCCAATTTGGTTTTCTATGTAACACCTTTGGTTGTCTTCTATCTAAGGATTTTTCCTACAACTTTCTGTCCTAGGGTTTATTAATTCTCCTCTGTGGTTAAAATTATGTATCAAACTTTAAAAATTTAATCTGTAATTTTTTAATAAAAAAAATGTCACATCATTTAAAAAATGTTAAGTCATTATTTCGTTAACCACTTCAACAATACTACTAATGGAAGTTAACCGAAGGATTTAAACGGCTCATTTTGAAAATTTGAAAGACCAATTGTGCTCACTTGAAACTTGAGAAACCAATTATGCATACATGATAAACTTCAGGAACTAATAGTATAATTTCGCCATATTAATTTAATTCTCCTTTGTATTTAAAATTATGCATAAAGCTTTAAAAATTTTAATTTGTTGTTGTGAGTGAATACACAGTGGGCGAAATTTGTCTCTATATCATACTTTACCGTAATCAATTCAAACTTGGCAGGAAACAAAAACAAAAATAAAAGAGGCCTATTGACTTGGGACCGCATCGAGTAGGACAGGTCTTCTTGGTCCCATCATTTTTATTTTCTAGCCATGCCATTACAACAACGAAGACAAGAAATGGCTTGAACCATGTTGGACTTTGAAATTTTGATTAGTACACAGTTAGACCTAGAATTATTGAACGGGTTGAGACTGGAATTCTTGCCATTTGGTCATCCTTTGGCCACGATCGTTGATACATTGTATTTCCTGTAGAAGATGATTTAACCTATTGATTGATGTAGGTAAGATAGCACATGCCTTTCTGAAGTAGTAAGGGCGTAGGAAGTCATAACGCAAACTCAAAGGGGATGCCAGTAGAGGCCATTGGGCGTGCTAGTGTCAGAATTTTATAAAATGTGGTAGGTTGAAGGGAAATGGTGTTCTGATCCAGACTCATGGCAAGCCATGAGTGTCACCAAAATTTAGGCGAATTTATTTGTTAAGGCCCCAAAAATAGTGTTTTTGCTATTCATAGTAATATTTTGTTTTTCCTTAATAACTTTTAGTTTAAAAGTCAAAATAAAGTCCTGCATATTTTGTGTCGATCCTTAAGGTCAGTAGTTTATGATTCTACATTTAACTCAATTTTTTCATTTTTGGTAAATTTCAGTATTTTGTCACCTAATCACATAATCAGTGCAAATTAGGGTTTTAAACGTTTTTCTCAGTATTTATATGTTTTGTTGCTGTCAGAGGTAGACCAAACTATTATCAATAAACACAAATGTTTTGTCAAAATTTCTTCTTGTGGATTCCAATTTTTATCTCCTTGTGAATTCAGAAAAACCCCTCGTGCATTCGAGGTTTATTACTAGAAACTAACAGTTTGGTTTCTATCTTATCAATAAAGCATCGTGTTTGTGCTTTTTTCTGGCTTCCGCGACATTAGTTGGTATCAGATGTGGATGGGATTCATGTTATTGAGGACATGGGTCATGCAGTTAGAGAATGGCCAACCCCAAAGACAGTGAGTGATGTGCAAAGCTTCCATAGGCTGGTAACCTTTTATTGAAGATTTGTTTGAGATTTCAGCAGCATAAAGGCCCCTATCATTGAGTGTCTAAAGAAGGGAAGGTTCTCATGGGGAAAGGAGGCAGAACAGAGTTTTGCCTTGATCAATGAGAAGTTGAGCACCGCTCCAGTTTTGGCATTGCCCAACTTCGATAAAGTATTTTAAGTGAAGTGTGATGCATCTGTGGTCGAAATAGGTGTTGTTCTTTCACAAGACAACAGACCAATAGCATTCTTCAGTGAGAAAGTTTATGAAGTTTGAAGTAAATGGTCAACCTATGAGCTAGAGTTCCTTGTTGTAGTACGGACTCTTAAGCATTGGGAGCACTACCTGATTTAGAAGGAGTTTGTATTATATACAAATCATTAGGCATTGAAGTACATCAACAGTCAAGTTAGCATTAACCGAATGCATGCTCGGTCGATAGCTTATATACGGCGCTTCCATTTCACATTGAAGAACAAGTCTTGTGTCACTAATAAGGTGGCAGATGCACTCAGCAGGCAAGTATCTTTGTTGACCACTCTACTTATTGAAGTTGTAGAGTTTGATTGCCTTAAGGAGCTGTATGAGAATGATGAGGATTTTTGAGATATTTGGGGTAAGTGTCAACAAACTTATACTATTGTCAATAATATGTATATCTAGGATGGTTTCCTCTTTCGAGGTAATTAATTATGCATCCCTAAAAGTTCATTGAGGGAGCAGATTATTAGGGAGTTGCATGGTGGAGGTTTAGGTGGACAAATGGGCAGAGATAAGACTATAGCACTAGTGGAAGAGTGGTATTATTGGCCACAACTCAAGAGGGATGTTGACAATCATGTGATGAAGTGTCCAATCTTCCAAATTGCTAAGGGCCAATCTTAGAATACTGATTTATACACGCCTTTGCTAGTTCCACAAGCACCATTGAAGGATCTATCTATGGACTTAATACTAGGTCTTCCTTGAACCCAATGAGGTATGGATTTTGTTTTTGTTGTGGTTGACAGGTACTCGAAGATGTCCCATTTCGTAGCATGCAAGAAGACTTTAAATGCTACTTGAGTGTCCAATCTGTTCTTTAAAGAAGTTGTGAATTTGCATGGAGTGCCAAAGTCCATCACCTCTGACTAGGATACCAAGTTCATCAGTCACTTTTGGTGGACCTTGTGGAAGAATTTTGACACTTCCTTGAATTACAGCAGAACCAGACATCCTTATACTAATGGCCAGACATAAGTGGTTAATTGCACTTTGGGGAATTTGATCTAGTGTATCTTAGGCGAGAAGCCCAAGAAGTGGTGTCTTGCATTGTCCCAAGCAGAGTTTGCTTACAACAACTCAGTCAGGAGAAGCACTGGTAAGTCTCCATTTGCCATTGTCTATTGTGTGCCCCCAAAACATGCTTTGGACTTGGTACCTTTACCTAAGCTTCCAGGAGCGAGTCAAGTAGCAGAGAATTTGGCTGATCGTATTCAGGCCATACAAGAGGAAGTGAGGTAGAAACTTGAAGCTACAAATGCCTAGTACAAGGAAGCTGCTGATAAGAAGAGGCGTGAGAAGATCTTTAATGTTGGGGAATTAGTGCTGGTCTATCTTAGAAAGGAGAGATTTACTATTGGTACCTACAACGAATTGAAGGACAAGAAGTATGAGCCATTTTAGACTACTAAGAAGATCAACGACAATGCTTATGTGGTTGCTCTTCCTCTAAACATGCTTACGTGGTTGTTCTTCATATTGATGATAGTATTGTGTGTTACAAATAGGAGCAATTGAGGCATGAAATGGTGGCAGAGATCAAGAAGTTAGTGCATGTTTTTTGATTGACCTTGTAGACACTATCGGTGTTGATATATTGGGCTGGGAATCAAGCTCGACGTGGTGTTTTCGATGATAACATCATTATCTTATTGAGACTTTGGAACCTATGAATACACAAGAAGTTGAAGTTACTGTAGGGGAACAGGTCGGTTTGAAGGCCCAATGGGACTTGACCCATCCAAGCATCAGGAGGCCTCGTCATTGATAGAGAGGCCCAAGCCCAAATGAATACCTTAGGTGATTTGAGCTCAGCCTTAAGGACTAAGAAGCATAACTGGCAAGGAATATGACAAGATTATTAATCGAATTTTATTACATTAACTCAGTTAGCAAATAGGATAGGTTGGCCTCAAGTCTGGTTGGAGGAAGTTATTGGCTTCCTTGAGACATTTGTAACCAGTGAACTAGTTCATTAATACAGTTACTGCTATTCTATTGAATGACTTTTCTCAAATTTCAAGAGGTACTAAACTAAAGGAATAGTGAAATGTAGCAGAATGACCTTTACTATATAAAGTGGCACTAAACAGAAGATACATGGGGAAGACTAATGTCCACCAAATTATCAAAAATCAACAACAGTCTTAAGTCTTAATAATAGAGGGAAAAAAACTAAATCCCCAACTTTTACTCTCCACAAAGCAGACAATGCATCAGTACATCTATTCACTTTCCTAAACCAATGTTTGTCTTCTATGTGAGGGATTCCCCTCCAAAGCCACCTGCAATAATCCACAAGAGAACTCAAACTAGGATAACTTTTAAACACATTAGTGAGAGGAAACCACAACAATGGTACTAATCTCTTTTCAGTTTGAAATAACAAATACTAATCTCTTTTTACCTGTATCTTGAATTATTTGTTTGTGATACTAATTCCATCCAATAAGTTCTTTTCGAATTGAATGCAGCTCAACAACAACTGTACTGATGCTCATCCTTTCTCTAGGAAATTCCTTCGAAGAGGCAACCCTAATTTCAAGTATCAAAATCAAGCATTCTTGAATTTTGGTACTTCCTTTTTTTGATCCTCATTGTGGGTTTCATTCATTACTGTCTCCTCATCCTCTCTTTCTTGAAGAAGAATGGGATCTATAATGTGAATTATTTGTTCTGGCAAAACTGCTTTAACAAAGTCATGAAGGTTTAAGTTATCTTGGAGTGTTTTCAGTTGGCCTTTTCCTAGTGAACATCTCTAACAATAATATACCATAGCTGTAAACATCACCGTATGTTGACACTTCATTTCTCATACCATACTCTGCACTTGTACATTATATATACTGTAATATGAGCATGCTTTCATCCAAAAATTTGTTTGGGAGAAGGGGGGGGGGGTGTGCTACATAATTGTACAAATCTTAAATGATATTTTCCAATGACATGTAATTAAGAGAGAGAGAGAGAGAGAGAGAGAGAGAGAGAGAATAGTATTTTTGCTATTTATAGTAATATTTGTTTTTCCTTAATAGCTTTTAAAAGTCAAAATAAGGCCCTGTTTGTTTTGGGACAACCTTTACGCTCAATAGTATATGATTTTGCATTTAACCCAATTTTGCAATTTTTGGTAAATTTTGGTATTTTTTCACCTAATCGCTAATTAGTGAGATTAGGGTTTTAGACGTTTTTCTCAGTATTTATATGTTTTATAGCCATCATAGGCAGATCAGACTATTATTAATAAACACAGACATTTTGTCAAATTTTTTTCTAGAATTCCAATTTTTATCTCTTTGTGACTTCAGGAAAACCCCTCGTGGATTCGAGGTTTACTACTAGAAACTAATAGTTTGGTTTTTGTCCCATCAAGAGAGTAACAATTTTGCTTTCTTTAGGCTTTCGCGACATCATTGACTAGGTGAAATAGGATCATAATTGGAGTAAGAGCCCCTTAAGGAATTTAACATCGTAATTATCTAGTGTAGTTCTATGCGTGGGATGGTGGACTACACATACTGAGTGAATAATTAGGTTATTAAATAGCTTTAAAAGACTAAAACCTTAGGTTCCCCAATTAAAACTTGTCATATAGCCTTTTCGCATTCTTCAAACGTCCTCCTCCTCTTTTGCATGGTTCTTCTTCATAGTGCCCGATTCATTCGGTCTCTTCATGGCCATTTTCATTGTTTCGAGGCATTCTCAAGGCTTCTTTAAGGGATCCTCAAAACCTTGAGTTTGAGGAAGGGTGTTAGAGATATATTAGCCTAATAGTATAGGCCCAAGCCCAATTCTATTTTGTTTACAAGTCAAATCTTATACTTTTCCTACAAGTTTATTAACCATAGTTAGTGTATGGTTACTCTAGGATTTAGCTTATTATATATACCCACATTGCAGTTCATTGTAATATATAATTTGTACTACACTAATATATCAAAGATGTAGACCTTAAAGGTTTTCTCCATAGACGTAAGCCGTCAAGTTGAATCATGTAACCCTTTTGTGTTCTTGTGTCACTATTTTATGTTTTTGCTTCTATGTCTGTTTTAGCATATTTAACAAATTGAACATGAAAATTATTTAAACTAGTCGCAAACCCGCATGATACGTGAAAAAATATGATATGATTATTTTTTATTGGATAATTATTAAATCAACATATTAGATTGTATATTATTAAAAATTCAATGTGTTATTTGAAATTATGTTTTAAATTAGAAATTTTTTGTAGTGTAACAAAATATATTTTGTAGTCAGGTATTATATATAGTGAGATATATATGAAAACACAATGCAATAATTTTATCTTTTAAAAAAATAATAGTGTGAGAACTATTAGACCAAGTTGTAACTATGTATAATTTGTTTATTACTATATAGATGTATGAGATTTAACTCTTATAGATATATTTTTCTCAAAAACATAGATCCATGTCTCTTTCTTCCTCACAATTGAAACTAAGTGAAAAAGAAAATAAAGATAACTATGCAATAGATCATTATCAATAAATCATATATTATAAAGTGAAAATATAAAATAAAATAAAATGCAAAAAGAAAAAGTTCCTTAAGTATCTGTACATAAAAACATTAATAGCATAATGATGCTATAAAGTAAATTATATTTTATCTTATTCTCTTTTTGGCATTTTTAGTAAAGATGATCAACTAAGCAAAGTAAAAGCTTACCAAGAAAGTTCAGATTAACTAAAAATTTGATGGTGGAGACGCTAATTATTTGTAATAAAATGACCAAAATAAAAATAACAAATAGATTTGAGAAAAACATATAAGATTTCTAAAATAAATTTTACCAAACACATGGGATGCAACAGTACAAAATTACTATCCTAAATATTTTTTTACTTTTTTGATACTCTACAAATAAAATAAAAACTTTATTCACTTTTTGTCACAGTATAGACTATAGAGCGATTACAAAATAAAAAAATAAAAAAAGAGTCAAGGAACTTATAACAAAAGGCTTTCTATACAAAATTCCAGTAGAAGGGAGAATAATAGGCCCTCCACTTTCTTCAAGACATAGGGAATTATGAAAGACCATACATCCCTTACCCAACCTTTTCTCTTTCTCAAATCTACATTATGAAAGAAGTATATGAAGCTAAAAACATTGTGAATACATCTCTTTTCAGTGGAAGTCCATTGGTAGACACATTCAAATTCACAGCCATGTATATTTTTGTTTTGATATAAACTTAAATTTTTATTTAAAAAAAAAAATCAACCAAAATTCAACCAAAGCTATAAGAGTGATTTGTGATAGGAAATTTAAAAAATACAACACAAAAAAATTAAATAAAAAAACCATTAACCTAAATTAGAGTTATAAGAAAGAACAAAAATCAAGCAAGAGAGAGAGAGAGAGAGAGAGAGAGAGAGAGAGAAAGAGTACTTACAGTTTTGTGTGGAAAAATATATGGATTGAATCGAATAAATATCAAATTTATACAAAATAGGATGGGGAGAAGAAGAGTTAAAATATAAGAAAGAGGAAATGATGAAAAAAGTTTAATGGTAAAGTAAAGAGTAGTAGGGAGATAAAGAGGCAAAGAGGGAGGGGAAAGGTTGGAGGGAGAGAAGAAGAGTGTTTTTTTTTTTTTTTCTTTAGAATAGGAAGATGAAAAGTTTAAATATTCAATTACTTGAAATTAGAAAGAAGAAAACAAAAAATTGAAATCAATTTGGATAGCTAAATATAGTTAAACATTTTCATCTAATGAATTGTAACATTTATAATGAATAGTAAACATGTGCATATATCCATTAAATGATAATGAATTATTCAATTTTAACAATTACTTGAAATTAGAAAGAAGAAAATGAAAAGTTGAAATCAATTTAGGTAGCTGAATAGTCAAATATTTGCATTTAAAACAAATGAATAGTAACATGTTGAATGTTAGTGGAGTGCATTAACAGGTTTGTCCATTAATTATATTTAATTATTTTATATAAAATAAAATAGAAAAATCATAAAGGAAATTAAAAAAAAAAAAAGTATGACATGGCTGATGAGGTGGTTCAACAGGAGTACAACAACATTAAATTCTATGTCTCAGCTTTTAGATATATATGTGGGGCCCGTGGGCCTGGCAGCTACAGCCCATCGCGTAGTAGGCCCAAGGCCAGCGCCGAGGAAAACTGACCAGCCAAGGCTAAGTTAGGGAAAGCCTCTTTTTTAACCCACACCGAGGACCTCGTCGTCCTCGGCATACTAAGGATAATTTTTGGGAAGGGACAAGCCCAGAGCAAGCTGTCACATTCACACTTAATGCATTCACCTAACCCCTCTGGCCGTATAAATGGGGATATAACCCCTTAGCAGGGCAACGTTGATCAGAGTGAACCACTTGAGTACCGATAAGGCCTCTGATGGGATGGATGGCCAGAAGGGAGGCCAATGGATGATCAACAGATGAAAGAAGGAGATAGGAAGATGAAGACTATATAAGAAAAACAAGTAAAGTAAAGAAGGGGGGGGGGAAGAAGGAGAAGAAAAGGGGCTCCTCGGCCATGGGCCGAGGAGCATCCCCCCAGTTGTAAAGAAACTCTAAGTATTTTCTTTTATAAAAGATAGTTCATGCTTGGTGAACGACGGCCAGTGCCTAAACCTTCAACCCATGCTCTAAAAATTT
Source organism: Quercus suber (assembly GCF_002906115.3). Lineage (NCBI taxonomy): Eukaryota > Viridiplantae > Streptophyta > Magnoliopsida > Fagales > Fagaceae > Quercus > Quercus suber. The sequence goes on from NW_027070166.1 coordinate 196,366, forward strand.
ATTATTTGGGCTTGTTGGGCTGAAAACCCAATCATACTCAGGGTCAAATCCAAACTGAGTCCCTACAATATATAAATAAGCTTTGGTTGCAAATGGGTGATTTATATTTTCTATTTGGTTGATATTTACTAAAATTAAGGTTCAAAGTTAGGTTGATTTATAAAAAGATAAATATGAACGGATTTTCTATCCTACCAAGTTTGAGCTATTTATGAACAACTTGATTGATTGATAGCACTATACTTTAATAGGGCTGAAATAGGACCACTATGCTGCCTATAGTACCACAAAATTGGCCCCATGCCCAACCACTTCTTTTAATTTGTCTGACATCATAGTGAATCCACTAATATCAAATGCACCAGGACCAACCTATTATTGTTCGAAACAGTAATGTTTTCTGTACTTTAGTCAAAGCCTTGGTGGCTTGGTGCAGCATCGAGATGGACAGGTCTTCGTCGTCCCATCATTCTTATTGAATTTATTCCCTGACTGGTGGATTACGTTACCTCTTCATATCTTATTATGCTTGCAAAATATCAAAATATTAAAACAAATAATAACTCTCTCATTTGTTTAATTTTTTTAAAAAATAATTACTTAAAAATTATACACAAAAAAATGAGTTTATCTAATTGAGTGATAAATAATTTTTTGGGCAAATTACACAACTTACCCTCCAGTAGTTTGACTGAAATTTAATTTGCCTACCTGCGGTTTAAAATTTGACACTTTATTCACCTAAAATTTGACCAAAATTTAAGTTGTCTACCTGTGATTTGAAATTTTATAATGTAAGTGTTCTAATGGATAGTTTTTAATCTTATTTGCTCTTGCATTTTTATGTTTTTTGTGCTTTTGGAGGAGAGAAACATAAAAGTAAAGTAAAATCACATATTTAGCTCTGTTTTTAACAAATATGGGTTATAGAAATCTAATTGAGCTAACCTCAGGTAAGTAAAATGTTAAATTTCAAATCATAGATAAGCAACTTAAATTTTGGTCAAACCTTAAGTGGTAAGAGTGTAATTTGCCTTAATTTTTTTGATTTAAAAAAAAAAAAAAAAAAAATCTCATATGCATGGAGATATGACACTTTGTGCAAGTGATTCGTCCAACATAGATATAGGTTGCAAACGAGAATAACTTGGTATAAGTGTGCAAGTACAAAATTATTCAACACTTTAAAATCAATACTACATCATCTCATATAAATTGTGAATCCAATATAACGAACTTTATCTTCGGAAACAATTATTTTAATTCACAGGACCGACTCTAGTTTAGGTTACTTTGGCAATTTCCTGACCCCTAAGTGATACAAAGCCCCCAAATCCTTGGTCTTATAACATAATATACCATACTTTTATATATAGAAATCCGAATTAAAGCGTACCACACATGAGACAGCTGATGGAGGTCCGTCTCTTTTTCTTTTTAGTAAAATAATATAGTGGATGATTAGCGGAAATTCCGCTTTTATAAAATAACAGAAATGGAGGAAATTTCAAAGCCAAATACCACCCTTCCGGGACAATTTTTTTTTTGGGTACATTTGAGCATTGGATGAAATAATTGGAATTGGATGAAATCATTGGAATTTGATGATAGTATTGTGTGTTACAAATAGGAGCAACTGAGGCATGAAATGGCGGCAAAGATCAAGAAATTAGTGCATGTTTTTTGATTGACCTTGTAGACACTATCGGTGTTGATATATTGGTTGGGAATCAAACTCGACATGGTGTTTTCGATGATAACATCATAATCTTATTGAGACATTGGAACCTATGAATACACAAGAAGTTGAAGTTTCTCTGGGGGAACAGATCGGTTTGAAGGCCCAATGGGACCCCATCCAAGCATCAGGTGGCCTCGTCATTGACAGAGAGGCCCATGCCCAAATGAATACCTTAGGTGATTTGAGCTCAGCCCTAAGGACTAAGGAGCATAACTGGCAAGGAATATGACAAGATTATTAATTGAATTTTATTACATTAACTCAGTTAGCAAATAGGATAGGTTAGCCTCAAGTCTGGTTGGAGGAAGTTATTGGCTTCCTTGAAACATTTGTAACGGGTGAATTAGTTCATTAATACAGTTACTACTATTCTATTGAATGACTTTTTTCAAATTTCACGAGGTAATAAACCGAAGGAACAAGGAAATATAGCAGAATGACCTTTACAATAACAAGTGGTACTAGACAGAAGATACAAGGGGAAGACTAATGTCTGTTAGTGTATAGATTAGCCCATTGGGCTTAGCCTAGTATATTACTTGTATTATACTTCTATTACTTGTACTGCACACATACCTAGCCTATATAAAGGCTCTCTTTTGTACATTGTTACACACATAATATTATACTGACTATTCAGTCATTCTCTCTTTATATTGTTAACATGGTATCAGAGCCATTGCTCTGACCTAGTGGTATTTTCCGGCGTTCTTCCGCTGCGCTCGCCTTCACCGGTAGCCACCGTCAGAAGCGAGTTACCGCCGTCACATCCAACCACTACCTCTCGGATCTAGTCTATTTATCAATCAAATCGTCAAATCACAGATACGACGTGATAGATCAGACTTCCCCGAGCAAAACCCAGCCAGAAACTGTCCCAAAGGAGCCTCCACGCGCTCTCACGCCCCACCATAAGTTTCTGGCAGACGAAGACGCGCTACACGCGCCTCCACGCGCCGCCGCGAAGCCTCACGCGCTCCCACGCTCCTTCACGCGCTCCCACGCGCCTTCACTTCCACGCGCCGGTCACGCGCCTGCTCCGTTCCAATCTCTGCCACGTCAGCCCTAGTGACGTCATCCTGCCACGTCAGCCCTAGGTGACGTCATCCTGCCACGTCAGCATCCTGAGCCGTTGACCAAGCCGTTGACTTCGACCGTTGACTTTGACCGCATTAACTTTGACCGTTGACTTTGACCAAGTCAAATTTTTTCAACAGAACCTGTCTTGCTCAGTTTTTCGCGTAGATTCTGATTTTGGGCTCCGTTTCTGCATTTGAGGTCTTTAAATCTCATTTTTTGGTCATTTTCCTCATTATGGCTCAACAAAGTGAACGCGACATCATACGTCCTATCACCATTATGTTAGATGGTCCTACTAGCTATCATGCATGGTCTCAGAATATGACTGTTTTTCTCAAGGGTCGTAAACTGTGGAGATATGTGACTGGTTCAATTCCTAAGCCAGTACCAAACCCTAAGTCCAAAGTCATAGCTGCTGAAGAGTCTTCCACGACTACTGTTACAACAGATGATTATGAAGATCGCCTAGAGGAATGGGAGAGTATTCAGAGTAAGATCTTGTCTTGGTTTATTAATACCTCTATTCCCTCTATTCATAATCTTCTTCCTCGTCTGGAGACTGCTTGGAAGTTTTTGGCCGATCGCTATAATTGTACTAATGATTCAAGCTTAGAGTTCCACATTGAATCAAAACTTTATCAAATGCGACAAGAGACAGGTCAGTCCATTTCTGATTTTTAAGGGGGGGGGGTGCTACATATTCATACAAATCTTAAATGATATTTTTCAATGACATGTAATTTAAAAAAAAAAAAAAAAAAGAAGATAAAGAGAAATGGAACATTTTGTTACAACACATATATCTCCTAACTATAATGCATCCTTATAAAACCATCTTTCATGCTCAAAACTATAGTAATAATTAATGGGAACTTGATTGATTAGAAGTATAAACAATTGTTCCTCTTACCCCAATGGAACTTGATTGATTAGAAGAAAAATCTCGAGTATCAATTAGAAGGAATCTTGTCAGGCCAAAGTCACCTACATGTCCAATCAATTCATCATCGAGAAGAACATTGCTAGGCTTGAGGTCGCAATGAACAATAGGTGTTTGGCAATGATTGTGAAGATAATCTAATGCATTAGCAACATCAATGGCGATATTCAACCTCTCAAATTCCTTTTCTCCTCATGAGCATCATCTACTATTGGTGTTGGATGCAACCATTCTTCTAGGTTACCATTTTCCGTGAACTCATATACCAATGCTTTAAAATCATGACCTCTATAGTCAACACCTAAACATGTTGTGAGGGACCAATAACTTGTGGGTGCTAGGACATATGTGGTTCACTCGTTAAGAACATATGTCATTGTTTTATGTAATTGGCTAATCCTTTGACAAAATGCACTTTACTTGTACTTGGATAGATCTAAGATGTGTTGAAATACTTTAAGAAACCATGTTTCAAGATCAAGTGTTAAAGTCTTCAAGTCTGTTCAAGAAAACAAGCTAAAAGTGCAAAGTTACTAAAACTCGACAGCTAGCATGTGTCGAGATTTAAGGAAGCTGTTTTGCCCTTGGCTCGACAGCTATCTCGATAGATACTTGATAGCTTCTATTTGTTGAGGTTTGTTGGGAAATTTAGACCCCAGTTGATAGAATTAACAAGTTTTAAACTCAAGTTATTAATTAGATTTATTATTAATAAAACTTGTTAAAACAAACAAACATCAATATCATGTCAAAATAATATGAAGTAGAAAAATAAATAAGACAAGATATGATGACCTTAGAAAACTAATGAAACCAACCAGTTTCACAGTAAAAAACATGAGGGGAAACCTTCCCGAAAAGTAATTCACTATAGTAAAGAGAAGTTTCAGATATAGTATAAAACCTTTGTCCCTAGATTCTACAATCCCCGTAGATGAACTCACAGCAGAAACCTTCTACCACTTCAGAACCTCTAAACTCTTCAATATATGAATGCCACCCTTTGATGTTGCATGGATCCCAATACGTGACTGACTCCTCTGCACGAATCCTAAAACGTGTCTCACTCACCAACTTGAGAAAGAAGAATGTTGGTTGCAAAGTTCTTCACTTCATCAACAACAAAGATCAAGAAGCACTTGGTTACAAAACCCTAAGGCGCAATGACGCAGTAGCTTCTTTCAGAAAGAATAAGGCACCGGTCACCTTTTGCATATGTTCTCCTTGTATTCTCTTATGTGACGACCTCTAAAATAAGCCTTATATAGGTCTAGAGTTGTGAGAAAAGAAACGCTACACAAATACAAAAGCCTGGCCCAAAAATCAAATCTGAAAATTCTGATTTTTGTAATCTCGATAGATAGCAGGTGTCTAGAAGGCATTGAGATTTAAACTTCGACAGATACAGCTATTGAGGAGGTGTCGAGGGGATAGAAGTTTTCTCAATCAATCCACCAACTGTCGAGATTACGATAACAATCAACTGAAGAACTCGATAGATAGCTAGCTGTGGAGAGGTGTCAAGCAGCTGTTGAGATATTTGTCCACAGGTGTCGAACTATCTGTCCAACTTTATTGAACACCTTTTCTTCACTTGTTTCTTGGTCCAATCTTCATGGCTTTAATACTAGACTAAAACAACATGTTTCTTGAAGTATTAAACACATTCTAGATTTACTAAATCACAAGTAAAGTGCGCTTTGTCAAAAGATTAACCAACTATATAAAATATGTCTTTAACAATCTCTCCCTTTGGCAATCTTTGACAAAATCACAACAAACAAATGAACATATGAGTAAAGTCATAAATCACTCAACTCATATTCACTTGTTGAATACAATAAATCTATTGTAGGGTTAAAATTTGTGGCCCAAGCACAAAAACAATAAATTTGTAGAGCGTGGATGATAGAGTTAGGTTAACTATGGAGCTTATAACGGTTGATCACAACATACCAGTATAAACCAGCATAAAAGTACACGTAAAGACCAAGTAAGCTTAAGTCCGAAGAGACTTATGATAAATTGAATACAGGTTACAGTTCTTAGGGTTATAATTCGACCTCCCCCTATTTTAGGAGCCCTTCTTCTTTATATAGCATCTTTTCCTCCCATCTCTATCGTCCACTTGTTCTTTATCTAGGCTCCTACTTGAGTGCATGTCATGTCATGTATCTTCCTCAGCTTTTTGTAAGTGGCGGTAGATGAGGTTACCTTGTTCAGGGATTTTCTCCACATAAATGCGGCTAGAAAAATTGCTGCAGTGCATTTAATATGGTGGTAGCAGCTTTTCCTTTATATATTTCCTCATTCTTATCGTCTCCAGATATATTCAGAGCTTATCTTGATCAGTAGGGATGCTAGGAAGATCATTCGGACCTTCTAACGTTTGATTAATCAATACTATTCGTATCTGAGGAGTAGGACCTCTTCGGACCGATGATGACCTCTCCAGATTGTACCCATCTCTTCTCCTTCTTCCAGATGGACTTTGTCCCTAACAGTTTCTTCTCTTCAGACGCACAGTAGTCCTCAAATGGGGCCCTAGGCCCACTACGTTAGATTGGGCCTTTCCCCCCATAATAGCCTCTCAAAATTTTAATTTTTCTCTCGCATCCGAGGAGAAAAAAAATAAGATTTTGACCTGTCACGTAATGAGAAGTTTGAAAAGAACACATAAATATTCAAGCTTGCATGTGCACAGGCATAGATGCAAGCGCTTCATCATTACCGCTATCATTTCCATATTCCCAAAGCGCTATATTAATTACTCCAGGCGGCGTTTTGTCTTTTGCATCCAATGGTGGGTCATTGATCCAACGGACATGGTTCTTCTTCGGGATTTGGATGGGATGAATTGCATCCTTTCACCTGTCCCCGTATATAAGCCCTCAGAGGAGGTTATTTTTTCTTTACTTTACAAATCCTCAGAATACCCAGCAAACTCGTGCATTCAAAATCCTTCAAGCTTCTTCAATTATCTATCTTATTTCTTCCCAGAATCTACTAAAAGTCCACTTCGAGTACAGAGATCATTCTCCAGTTCCGTCTTTGTAAGTTTCGACATCCTTGATCCATTATTTTCTTCTCGGTCAGGATTTTCAACCTTCGAACCCCTATTTCCTAGTTACTGCTTCAAATATTTCTTAAAAATGGGTAGATTTCAATACCGTGTCGATAGTCCTACTTTGATAGAAGAATTTAAGCAGACCTATGGTATACCGCGGGGGGTAAATCTGAGGTATTGCCCTCCGAAGCGGATGTTAACGGATCGAAGAGAGGGGGAAGTCATAATCCCTATGATAGCCTTCATTGAAGGGGGAATGACCCTTCCAATGGGTTTCATCACCTTGAACTACCTTCGCAACCATAGACTTTCTCTCGAGCAATGCGCGCCCAATACTTTTAGGATCCTAGGACCAATTGATGCCCTGAACCTTCAACTAGGATTAAGGTTGACCTGGCATGACCTGGTACATATGTACGAGTGTCATAGCCAAAAGGGGGCGGGATATTACCTTAAATCCCGATCTGACACCGTTAGACTTCTCTCCTGCCTTCCCAAGTCAAATAAAGGGATGAAGGACGACTATTTGATCGTCTCGGGCGCGTGGCATGACGGTTTTCACTGTCCGACCCAGCCAGGAGAGCCAGGTGTGACATCCTAGACTTAGTATCTCTAATAGTAGGCTTAGGATCTTCATTCTTCATAATCTATTTTTTCCTTTATGTCGTCATCTTCCAGTTCTCTGACTTTCTTTTTTATTATTATTATTATTATTATTATTTTTTGTCTACAGATAAAGAGCATACTTCTCCTCGGCTTAGCCTCACCAACACCGCCGCGTTTAATTATTTATTATGCTTGGAGATCTTTGTGAGCGAAGACGAATAGCTACAGTCCGTTCCCCTCATCCTCGGCTACACACCAAAAGCAACCGATATTCAGCCGGCCGGCAACGCCATTACACAAGGTGATCATCGGCTCTGGCGAATAGACGTCGCTCGACGTGGTTTCTTAGCGCCATACGACATTGAACCCATTCCGCACCCAAATTCACAGGGTGTGCCATTGCTTGTCCAACTAGTTCAACAAGTCCCCTTTGAACTGACGGTCGTAGGTGAGAGGGTTAGCTCTTTGTCCTCTTCACTAGAGGAACAAATAGACAAGTTCATATTCGAAGGAGAAGCTTCAGGGGGGGTTCAGGTGATACCATCCTCAGACTCCGAGAAGGAGATTGATAGGCAGTCCAGCGTCCATCCTTCAATTCTGATAACCACTCTTCCAGAGGACTTCTCGGAAGAAGAAGAAATGTCGGATTTAAAGGCTTTAATAAGGAACAGGGGCAAGAAGGTCGAGCCAAAGGGCACTAGGACTTCCCAACCCATGTAGAGTTTGCCTCCACCTCTACCTTAGGTTCCTGACCTCGGCTTAAAGCGCGTGCCGGACCTGAAGAAGAAAAGGCCCCTCGAGACTGAGGAGAGGGAGGTGGTGGTACCACCGAAGACAACCAAGCAACAGAAGGTGGCGAGAGACCACCGGAGCAAAAGGGCCTCATCCACAGAAAGCCGAGATGAGCCTCCTGTTGCTGATGTGCGCCGAGGGCCATGCATATGGTCTCCCAAGTTAGAGCTAGACGGCGCTCCTATTTCTTGGGATACTTCCCTCAGAAACTATGATAGGGGAAGAGCAGGGCTAGTGGCTGAAGCTTTAGAGCAACCATTGCTCCTCCCCCGAGACATGGAGTCATACAAGTGCTTTATCCAGTATGAACTCTTCATGTCTCTGAAAAGGGACCTGGTCATGGTAAGTGAGTTAATCCAGCTCTTCGGTTTAGCATGTTAATTTTTTGCTTGTTTTATGCTAACTCTTTTACTTTATTACGCAGATTACCCAGCAAGTCTTCATGGCCAAAGAGTGGAATAAAAAGACATACGTCGAAGCCCAAGCAGAGGCCCACTCACGGTCTGAGGCAGAGAAAACCTTGGGTAGCTTGAAAGAGGAGTTTTCTCAAATATCCGAGCAGCTCAAAGAGGTAACCATCAAAAGGAATAGCCTTAATGCTGGCCTGCAAAATACTGAGAGCCAGGCCGAAGCCCAACGCAAGTTGCTAAATGAGACGAAGACCAATTTAGTTGCTGAGAAAGCACTTGTGAAGGAACTTTGCGCCGAACTCCAAAAGGCTAAGGAGACTGCCAAGCTAGCTTAGAAGAATGCTCAGCTGGCCAAGGAGGCGACCGAGGACGAAAAGAAAGCAGCATACCAATTGGGAGTGGAGGTGACCGAAAAAGGTCTTACTGAGCAGTTTACCTCGGTCAGCCGGGACTACTGCGATATAACATGGGGCGAGGCACTGGATGCTGCTAGGGTGCTTGCTGACTCGGAACTAAGGCTGCCTAGGAGCATTTATTACGACCCAAACATCCGAGAGCTCCTAGAGTCTGACCCCCCTCCTCCAACACAACTCCTAGAGGCTTCGGAGCAATCCTTGGTCAGCCAAGCTCCTCCAACCACCCTTGAGCCTTCCAAGGATTCTGGTCAGCCAGGTGATCAGAGCACCCCAGCTGAGACACCCAAGGATAAGGGCGAGGGCTTGGAAAAAGAGAAAACCTCCTCAGAGCCCAAGGACCAGGCCCCAGAAGCTGCTGCTACTCGAACAAGCCAGGCTGCTGACCCTGTGGTCCCTCAAGTAAAAACTTAGATACTTAGGTTTTTTATTTTTTTTATTTATTTTTTATTTTTTTATTTTCTTATTCTTGTTTTTCTTTTATGTAAGGGATTGTAAACTATCCTCTTTTAATCAATGAAATAGTTTCTCTTTTACTTTTGGTGTCTTTGTTGCATATCATATGACTTACTTTTGTTACAAGTAACTGTACTTTGTAATTATGGTAATGTAGGTAAACATAATCACCATATCATGCTAATAATGCACATAACTAAGATTGACACTAAAAAGAGCAGTTTGTATAAGAACTATTACTAAATAATGAATGCAACGAGTGTTATAAAAGCTTCAAAGGTCTTTCCGAACATGCATAAAGAAGGCTAACATAAATTAGAGTTAATTTAAATACATTCGAGAATGTTAGGCAATGCTCATTCCAGAGTTAAACTTCAATAACAATAATAACACAGAGGTGTTGACTAACCTATACTATCTGAACCAAGGATTGCAGGAATGTGAAGGAGTGTTAACTAATCGGAATCATTTGGTCCGAGGACTACAGGCATGATTGGATTTAAGTTTAAACACTTAGAGAACCGATAAAGAGTGTTAACTAACCCAAATCATCTGATTCAAGGACTACAGGCATGATTGGATTTAAGTTTAAACACTTAGAGAACCGTTAGGGAGTGTTAACTAACCCAAATCATCTGGTCCAAGGACTGCAGGCATGATTGGATTTAAGTTTAAACACTTAGAGAACCGATAAGGAGTGTTAACTAGCCCAAATCATCTGGTCCGAAGACTACAGGCATGATTGGATTTAAGTTTAAACAATTAGAGAACCGTTAGGGAGTGTTAACCAACCTAAATCATCTGGTCGAGGACTACAGGTATGATTGGATTTAAGTTTAAACACTTAGAGAACCGTTAAGTACGACAAATTGTCATAGTGATTAAAGAGAAGATTCGATTAATAATAGTACCTTTTGAGGTTATTTACATTCTAAGGGCACGGTATTACATGACTATCTAAGTCTTCTAGGAAATATGCCCTAATGCCAGCCCCTGAAGTGAAACGATATGGCCTTTCCCAATTGGGCCCTAGCTTCCCCTAGGTTGGGTTTTTCGCAGTGCCCACAACTTTCTTGAGTACCAAATCACCAGGTTTTAGAGGCCTTAACTTTACGTTGGCATCATAGCCTTGCTTGAGCTTTTGTTGGTAATGAGCCAATCGAACCATTGCATTTTCTCTCCTTTCCTCAATCAAATCCAAACTCCTTTCTAGCAGTTCATCATTGCTGGTCGGACTGAACGAACTGGTTTTCAGAGTTGGGAATCCAGTTTCTAGAGGGATGACAGTTTTAGCCCCATAAGTCATCGAGAAAGGGGTTTCTCCAGTTGATCTGCGAGGCATAGTTCTGTAAGCCCAAAGTACGTGTGGCCAGAGAATCAGCATGTGCATTACCACTTCTAGGAATATGTAGCAAGTTGAAAAATTCAAATTCCGACTGCAGACGTTTAACTCGGCTCAAGTATCCCTACATCCTTTCATCCTTCGCCTCAAACTCCCCCTGTACTTGACCCACAACCAACCTTGAGTCCAAGAACAACTCCACTGCCTTTCCTCCCATTCTTTGGACCATAGACATTCCCATCAATAGGGCTTCGTACTCTGCCTCATTATTTGTTGCCAAGAAATCCAGTCTTGACGATTTTTCAATGATGATTCTCTTAAGAGATATCAATACTAGCCCCACTCCAGAACCTTTTTGGTTCACTGCACCGTCCACATACACTTCCCAGTGGGAAGGGCTTTGTTGAGAAATCATGCCAACCGATTTTCCATCCATGTCCTTCTCTGCCGTTACTTCTTCTAAACTAGGTTCCGTGAACTCGGCCACCAAATCTGCAAGGATCTGTCCCTTGACTGAAGTGCGAGGCATGTACTTGATATCGAAAGCCCCCAGGATAGTGCCCCACTTGGTTATTCTCCCTGTGTAGTCGGCACTTCGAAGTACGGATTTAAGTGGGAGTTGTGTGAGCACGACGACCGTATGTGTTTAGAAGTAATGGGGCAATTTTCATGTTCCGAGTACTACTGCCAAAATAGCTTTCTCTAGCGGCAAGTACCTAATCTCGGCCTCATGTAGAGATTTACTCACATAGTAAACTGGCCTTTCCGCACCTTGATCCACACGTATCAATACTAGACTTACAGCATAGGGAACCACAGCAATATAGGCAAACAAGACCTCATCTGGTTCAGGGCTAGACATAATCGGTGGCCAAGTCAAGTAGTCTTTGAGTTGTTGAAAGGCCGAGGCATATTCTTCAGTCCATTCAAACCCTTTCCACTTGTTGATCAGTGAGAAGAAAGGTTTACGCCTACCCGCGGACCGAGAGATGAATCGGTTCAGGGCAGCTGTCATCCCTATTAACTTTTGAACCTCTTTCGGATTCTGAGGAGGCGGTAGATTTTGAATAGCCTTTATCTGATCGGGGTTAACCTCAATTCCCCTGTGTGTCACCATGTAACCCAAGAATTTGCCTGACCCTACACCAAATAAGCATTTGGAAGCGTTCAGACGTAACTTATGTCTTCTTAGGATTTCAAAAGTGTTGTCAAGGTCCTTCATATGCTTAGAAACGACTTTGCTTTTTACCACCATGTCATCTATATAGACTTCAATACTTTTGCCTAACTGTGATTCAAACATCTTTGTCATCATTCGCTGGTAAGTAGAGCCTGCATTTTTCAGACCGAATGACATCACTTTATAATGGTAATTACCAGTAGGGGTAACAAAAGCGGTCTTCTCCTGGTCATCTGGGGCTAATAGTATTTGATTGTAACCTTGGAAAGCATCCAAGAAACTCATCCGAGGGTGGCCGACAGTAGCATCTACTAGCTGATCAATTTTCGGCATGGGGAAAGGATCCTTAAGACAAGCCTTATTTAAATCAGTGAAATCTACAGAGACTCGTTATTTCCCACTCTTCTTCTTTACCACCACAGTATTTGCTAACCACTCGGGGTAAAAAAATAGCTCCAGCTTGTTTGAGCTTCGTTACTTCTTCTTTGACTACATCTGCATGTTCTTTAGATGACCGCCGATGAGGCTGCTTCTTGGGGACAATCAGTGGGTTGACCCTCAGATGGTGGCAAATGAACTCTAGATCTACTCCTGGGGCTTCATAAGTGCACCAGGCAAATACGTTAATATTTCTCTTAGGGAAATCAATTAGCTCTTTTTTTTCTTGTTGAGGCATTTGAGATCCGACTTGAAACAACCTTTCAGGATTGTCCTAAATTAAAACTTTTGCTAAATCCTCACATTTGACGCCTTTATCAAGATCTTCGACGGGTGACACCTGACCTTTTAACTGCTATAAGTCTCCCTCGGCCCTGGCCGAGAACTCGATTTCGGGCTTGTGCTGGATGGTAGCCACCAAGCATTGTCTGGCCGAGGACTGATCTCCACGAATTTCACAAACTTGCCCTTCGGATGGATATTTAACTTTTTGATGTAGAGTAAAGGAAACAGCCCCTAGCGTATGTAGCCAAGGTCTGGCTACAATTGCTGTATAAGGGGAATACACATCTACGACAATAAAATCTACTTCCACTACTTCCGAGCCAGTCTACAAAGGCAGCCGTATTTGGCCCTTCGGGGTGACAATTCTTCCCTTAAAACTAACCAAGGGAGAACATTATGGTGTTAAGTCTTCAGGTTTGAGGTTTAGCCCCCTGTAGAGGTCAGGGTACATTATCTCCATCGTGCTACCCTGGTCTACCATTACCCTCTTCACATCATATTCTCCAATTCTGAGGGTGACTACTAAAGCGTTGTCATGAGGTTGGATGGTTCCAATTTTATCTTCATCCGAGAAGCCTAAAACTGGCTGAACAACCGGTCTAGCGCTCCTCGGATCTCAACTAAAGTCCCTTGCCGGTAATCGAGCTACTGACATAACCTTGGATGGCCAGGACCCTGTTCTTCTTGATGTTGCGAAAATGATGTTAATAGTTCCTAATGAAGGTTTCAAAGAATCATTTCTCTCGGGCTCGGAATTCATCTAACCTCCTCGGCCACTGGAGTGATGCAAGAGGTGCCTCAACCTACCTTCGCGGACCAGTTGGTCCAAATGATCCCACAGACTTCTGCAGTTTTCAGTGGTATGCCCATGGTCTTGGTGATACTGGCAATAGAGATTGTGATTACGCCTCTCAGGATTCCCTGCCATCTTACTCGGCCATTTAAAGAATGGCTCATTCTTGATCTTCTCCAACACTTGGTGAACTGGCTCCTTGAACATAGTATTGATTGCTTGAGCATTTGTTGATCCCGACTGCCCAGGGAAATCTCTCTGTGGCTCGTTGTTATTGTAACGGTCCGACCTGAAATCTTTCCTCTCCTGAGGGATAATCTTGTCCTTACCCTTCCCTTATTGCTGATCCTCTTCAACCCTTTTATATTTTTCAATACGGTCCATGAGTTGACTCATGTTAGTAACAGGCTTACCAGACAAGGACGTCCTTAAACCATTGTCAGTAGGGAGGCCGAGCTTGAACGTGTCAAGGACCATTGCATCAAAGTTGCCCTCCATATCATTAAACATCTCCCAGTATCTATCCGAGTACGCCTTCAGGGTCTCACCCTCATGCATGCTCAAGGATAGCAAAGAAGACAAGGGCCTGGCCACTCTTCGGCATGTGACAAAACGCGAACCAAAAGCTTGAGTGAGCTCTTTATAGGAGTCGATGGAATCTGCTTTTAGGCTGTCAAACCACCTCATTGCAACTGGTCCAAGACTAGAGGGGAAGACCTTGCACATCAGAGCTTCATCTCTGGAATAGACAGCCATCCTTTGATTAAAGTGGCTCACATGCTCCACAGGATCCGTTTTACCATTATAAATAGTAAAGGTTGGCTGGTTAAAATGCCGAGGAAGTCTCGCTTCTTCGATCCTGTGCGTGAAGGGTGACCTAGAGATTTAATTCAAAGCTCTACTCATAGCATCGTTTCCTACCCCTTCATGTAATGGGCTCTGAGGCTTCCTTTTGCGATGGTGCTCCTCTTCGTATGAAAAGGATTCACTGATTGGTGTTCGAGATCTCTGCTCGTAAGTGACATCTTGCTCGTAACCCCAATCCTTATCAGAATGGGAAGAAATACATTTTCTTTTTGCATGGCGCAACTCCCTTCTTAACCTTTCAATTTCCAATTGCATGTTGTTCTTCTCTGCATGAGATGTGTGACTTCCTCTATGCGGTTGACATCGCTCAGGGTGCATGGTATGCACGCTACCTTCATGATCCTGTCTCTGCTCCGAATTGAGAAAAGGGTCTATATGTTGGGACGCCTTGGATTCTGTCGGTTGTTGCCCTGGTTCAGCCATTATCAACTGTTGCTTCCACTTCTACTCAAGCTCTCCCCACAGACGGCGCCAATTGTAGGGTTAGGATTTGTGGCCCAAGTCCAAAAACAATAAATTTGTAAAGCATGGATGATAGAGCTAGGTTAACTATGGAGCTTACAACAGTTGATCACAACATACCAGTATAAACCAGCATAAAAGTACACGTAAAGACCAAGTAAGCTCAAGTCCAAAGAGACTTATGATAAATTGAATACAGGTTACAGTTCTTAGGGTTACAATTCGATCTCCCCCTATTTTAGGAGCCCTTTTTCTTTATATAGCATCCTCTCCTCCCATCTTCATCGTCCACTTGTTCTTTATCTAGGCTCCTACTTGAGTGCATGTCATGTCATGTATCTTCCTCAATTTTTTGTGAGTGGCGGTAGATGAGGTTACCCTATTCAGGGGTCTTCTCCACATAAATGTGGCCAGAAAAGTTGCTACAATGCATTTAATACGGTGGTAACAGCTTTTCCTTTAAATATTTTCTCATTCTTATCGTCTCCAGATATATTTAGAGCTTATCTTGATCAATAGGGATGCTAAGAAGATCATTCGAAACTTCTACACGTTTGATTAATCAATACTATTCGTATCCAAGGAGTAGGACCTCTTCGGACCAATGGCAACCTCTCCGGATTGTACCCATCCCTTCTCCTTCTTCAAGATGGACTTTGTCCCTAACAGTTTCTTTTCTTTGGACGCACAGTAGTCCTCAAATGGGGCCCTAGGCCCACTACATTAGATTGGGCATTTCCCCCCACATGTATCATAACAAAAACTCTTGAAAAAGTTTACAAGAAGAGTGTTTATGGCAAGTAGACTTTGACAACCTGTATTTCTAAAACACTTTAAACAAAACTCATCAAGGTATCTTAGTATGAAACAGAAATAATAAATTGCATACAAGTAAAGAAACATGTGTATAAAGAAAGAAAAGAAACAACACATGTAAAGGTAAGTGAAAGAAACATACATCAACATATATCAAAGATAAGCATAATGTATGTAAACATGGTCACAAGACCCAAGGTACAAGAAGAAGGAGATAATCACTCCCCTTGACAAGATGAAACACAACTCCTCCTTACAAGGGTATGTATTTCTCCCCCGAACACGTAGAATCTTAAAAAGAAACCACATATCTTCACACTTTCTCCCCCTTTTTGTCATGATTGACAAAGGGTACAAGAAGTTAGAAAGCTTCACCTAGAAATATAAAGATGATCAAGGATGATCAAAGGGGCACAAGAAAACCATGTAAATGTATGAATGTAATGAAACAAGATGCAATGAATGACAAGATAATAGAAGGATACAAAACATGTGAAAAATAAATCTCTCAACAAGAAAAATGTTAAGCACATAGATCCCAAAACACACACACACACACACACACACACACACACACACACACACACACACACACACACTAAACAAGTCTAACCAATTTTATATTTCAAAAATAAGTTAAGACAATTTAGTGAGCATACATTAACACATGTAAAACCTTGTGATGGCTAAATCACATTGTACCTACACATATATCAAGAGTAGCAAAGAATATTGCGTGTTGTGTGTGAAAAATATCGCAAGATTGTATATGTGTATACATGTTATGACGATTTGAGATATGAGAAAATCACTTTAACTCACACACAATCATAACTGTTTGATAGGAACTATCACCTTCAAGGTACATCCTATAACTCCCACATCTCCTAGAATACACGCTTGTAATCACATTTAAAACATTTTTGGTCTTTTTGCTTTTTATTTTCTTTGCATATTTGCTTTTATTTTAGCATATCATGCATGGGCATATAAAAGAGAGAAAAGAAATACCTAAGATGTTAAGCATGTTACACTGCACTTTTGCTATGCCGAAGCATACGAGTGTCTTTGACACCGCACTTTTGCTATGCCGAAGCATACAGATGTCATATTATGATTAGCGGGTAACAATGGTGAAATGATTATTTATGCCTTTCTCTTAGGATTTTCTAGTCCTTCCCATCAAAAAGAGTGATACGAGTGTTAAGTTCAAGAGATAACTTAATTTTACTCATCACAAACAAGAGCCACAAAGCTCATTTGTTTAGTTGTGCATAGAGATGCTCATCTAAGCTACAAATGATACAAAGTTTAGAAAATTTTGTTTCAATGGCCATCCAAGGTACACAAGTACCAAAGTATACAAAACACACACTACTTTTGTATTTTTTTCCTTTTTATTTTTTATTTTGAAAACAAAACAAAATAAAAAAACTAAACAACCAAACAAAAACAGACAAACAACACGAAAGCATGAAAGAAGTATGCATATGCATGAAGGCATGATAGAAAAATGCAGATGCATTAAAACATGATTCCAAAAACAGATAAGAAATTAAGCAAAGAGAGTCCTACTTTAGATAGAAAGAATTAAAGTAGAGGACAAAAAAAAAGACAATTAAATCTTAGGCTCCTTTCTCACCCACACAGCACGAGTCTTTGGCCATGAAGATGAAAAGGCATGTGTCCTAGTATGTCTACTAAAGGACATAGAAGAATTAGAATTATCCTGAAATTGAGTTAAAAAGCTCAAGACTTTTAATAACTCTTCAAACAAAAGTGTAGGTCCTTGAAGGGAAACCTGTGACCGTTTGGACAATTGCTTATAAGGATACAACTTAAAGTAATTAGGACAAATGTGTCCAGAAACACCACAATGGTGGCAAACATGAGGTCTAACAGAGAATTTCATACCTTTACAACCTTTCTCAGATTGGGGCATAAAGGCGGTCTTTAATTCAGAAGCCGTGGAAGAGGGGGGGGGCTGGAGGAAACAACGTATCCTAAGCCAGTCTTATCAGAACTAGGTTTTTGGGCACTTAATACCACATCAAGCTTTGCACTAGACATCCTTTCTATTTAAGTTCTAGCTTAACTAAGCTTAACCTTAAGATTCTTGACCTTCTCTTCTAATGAGGCGTTCTCCACAACAAGAGTCTCAACTAACCTTGTAGTCTCATCTAGTTTGACTAACAGATCAGCTTTTTAAGTTTTTACCTCATTAAACTCTTTTCTGCAAAGATGAGAAGTCTTTTCAGATTTTATGAATTCAGTGCATAGCTTATCATAGGCTTCTTGAAGGGTCATCTTCTTAGGTACTTCATCATCAGAAGAATCCTCACTGTCACTGGCACTCTCCACAATCACCTTATCGGTTGTGGCAGCAAAGGCCATAACATGATAACATTTATCCACAAACTCATCAGAAGAGTCATCCTGAGTATCACTCCAAGTAGCAACCAACACTTTATCTTTTGACTCCTTGGTCTTTTCCTTTGTAAGGTTGAAATTTATCAACCATCTTGTTACCTTTATTCCGTGCCAATTTGCTTGTAATTTAGTACTTAGTAACCCTGTATTTAGGTGGGATTCTTGTACGGGTAGTGTGTGAAGAGAGTGTGAAGAATTGGTCATCCTTGTGCAAAGAAGCAGAGATTCACGGCTAGGACTCGTGACTGACTTGTGGCTTGTAAGCCACTAAATGCTCTGCACATGAGAAGCATGCGGAAAGGTGAAAGGTCATGCCAACTGTCGCACTACAGAACAAAAGTCCCAGGTTGGCAAGGCCGTTACCTCACGACTTGGACAAGCCGCGAGGTCAAGCCGCCAACTTACCCTGTTTGGCAAAAACTGACTCTTTATATTCCAAACACACACCACTATATATAGACCCTTATACCCATGAAATCAAGAGAGCTTCCAGAGAGAATTTTGTGAGAGAAACCCTAGAGAAAAACAAGATTTCCTTATCCCCAATCTTCACTAAGAGACTCTACAAATTCCTCTACTCTCTTCCTCTTTATTGATACATCCTTGAAAGGTCATTGACCAAATCTTTTTCTCATCACACCCACGTTTGTGAGAAGGTACATTTGGTGCTAAGGGAAGCAGTTTGGAAGGGACCAATGACTATTGGTTGATGCTATGATTTAGTAGTGGAATTTGGTAAGCTAAAGAAAAAATAGGTTCAGCGCAATCTCGTTGGAGCAAGAAGCTTGGAGGGCTTAGGTACACTGGGTAGATTAGGTTTGGAGGGTCTTCTGCTGTTCATGTATCCTAACTACATTTTTTAGTGGATTATTTACCGCTTGGAGGGCGGCGGAGAGGTTTTACACCGAGGGCTTCGGTTTCCTCTTCGATAACACATCGCGTGTTGTTTTTGTGTTTGCATCTCTCTTCTTTTATCTTTGCCTTTTATTTTCTGTTGTGGATGTGATTATAATTGGCTTAGATTGTTTATCAATTCTGTGTTTGATTTATGTTCATGTTCCGCACATTAATTGTTTGATAATAAGCTTGAATTGATTTTTTTTGTAATTGGGGGTCTAAATGTTCAAAGGTGTTTTACACACATTTTGAACTTTCATTTGGTATCAGAGCTAGGTTCACTTGTTATGGTTTAAATACCTAAGTGTGATCCTTGACCCCTTGGTTTATTTGCCATGGATTGTTCTTTGTATGCCTCTTTGTATGATTTGGTTAATGATAAATGTAGCATGTCACGTGTTTGTGAAAATGCCTCTATGAGTGTGAATCCTCATGATTGTGATGCCATGTTACATGAATCTTTGGGTGTTGTTGATATTCCAAATGACAAACTCTTGAAGAAAAAGGCTAAGAAGTTTCAAAAGAATTTGAGCAAATTATTTTGTGAAAATGATGATTTGATTGCTAAGTTCAATGAATCCAACAAATTGGTTGAGAAATATAAGAAACTTGTTGAAAATTCTCTTGAAAAACTACAAGAGTTTGAATGTTTGAATATGGACTTGGATGCTAAACTTGTTTTAATTAACAAACTTGTTGATGAGTTAAAATGTGAAAATGAATCTCTTAAGATACATGCCAAGGGTTTGATTGTTGAACCTATTGCTAAAAAGGATAATAATATATGTTGCAATCATGTTGTGGTACCCAATTTTGTGCTTAATGTGTGTTCTACCTCTAAGGACAAATCGGTGTACATTTCTTCACATAAAAGAAACCAAAAGGTAGAGAGAAAGGCTGTGAACTCAAAGTCTCCATTTTGGTCTCAATCTAAGACTTTGTATAGATCTAAGTTTGTTCCAACTTGCCACCACTGTGAAGTGATTGGTTATATAAGACCACAATGTTATAAGTTGAAGAGAAAACAAAACCATGTTGCTAGATCCCTTCCAAAAAAGCCTAGTAGACCTAAACACATTGTTTGTCACCATTGTGATGCATTTGGTCATCTAAGACCTCAATGCTCTAAGTTTCATGCTTTTAAAAGAATCAAAAGAAAACAGAAATTTGAGCTTCTTGGAAGTTGTGCTAAAATGGGTAAACCGGTTTTGAGTGAAAATAGCATGTTGTTAAAGAAAATGTTTAATGCTCTTAACTCATTGACTATGTGCATATCTGGTTCTCATTCTTCCAATCCTTGTCTCACTTCTCTTGAGACACTCATTCTAAACAATCGTTCCGTTTGGATGAGGAAGGGTTCCTATGATTGAGCTTTTGCTCTTTTGGTCTTTGATCTAATTCTTTCAATCTTTGTAGGACCCTTCATGCATTAGATGTCATATCTTCATGCATTTGTGCATCTTGCATTTATTTGTATGTATTGTTTTGTTTTTTTATCATACTTTTATGTTTCAATTTTGTATGAGTAAAAAATCCAAAATCAAATAAAAAATGAAAAATTCAAAAAGTTTGATCGTATATGTTTGAGCATATATCATATGTGAGTTTTGACTTGTACCTCTGTACAATTGACTTTGTGCATTTACGAGCTTAGCTTGTTCTTTATGCACTTATATCTTTGTGAGAAAAATCTTGACATCTTTATGTGATTGTTATAAATCTATGTTCAAGCTTGTCATGAATGATTAGTCAATAGTCTTGTTGATTTTGAAACATGCATAGATTTGTGCCTATATATCTTTCCACTCTTTATTTTGTTGTTTCTACTTAAAGAGCTCACCAAATGTAAAATGTAAGATGCCCAAAAAACCAAAGGCTTGTTCATCAAATTGAAATATCAAAAATTTCAGACATCGATCTCAAAATGAGATGTATTGATTCAAAATGGATCAAATGTTATGATTTATTCAGAAGCCAAATGAAAAGCTTCTAAGATTTGTAATCATTTTCTTGTGAGAGGTCATATATGTTCATTTCTATAATTGAGATAGACCACTTGTCTTAACACTAGTGGTGTATGACTTGATTGAATTGATCATTGAAGTTTCACTCTAGACTATGGACTATTCCACACTTGATATGCACACATAACACACATGCCTAATGTTCAATGAATGCCTTATTCATTTGTTCGATTATACTTGTTTAAATGTGATGTGTGTGTGCTCATCTTTATATGGATCAATCCAAAAAGATTTTTGATCATTTTATATGTTTTTGGAAGTGATTTTTATCACTCTTTGTGTTCATGCTCAATGCTTACATTGTTTTTTAGTGTTTAAATATGTTCTGGGTTAAAAAACAAGTGTCAGAATTTTTGGCAACTTAATTTGGTGACTTGCAACCAGCCAAACCAAGTCGCGAGTTTTGGCGACTCGTTTTGGCGATTTACCCAGTCGCGAGCCTAGTCACGAGTTCACACAGAATGGTTTCATGACTCACTGGCGACTCGTTAGTGACTCGCCCAGTCGCCAAATGCCCAGAAATAGCTTTTTAAAGGGCTTTTTCGTGGGAAACTTGTTTTAAATCTCTCCCATCCTCTTTTAAACCTCTCTTACAATATTTTTACATCAAAACCCAATCAATTTGATGGTTTTTCATTCCATTAACATCTCTAAGGTAATTATGAACTCTTTTCATTGTTTTTGATCCTTAGACTATGTTTTGGAAAGTTTTGTGCTTTTGGTTGAGTTTTTCATCATAAGGGTTGGGAAAACTTATTTTTTGGTCAAATTTTTGTATGAGATTGGTTTCTTTTAATGATTTGTTTTGGATGTTGGCCCTTTGTGGCAAAAAGAACATGTATTGAGGGTGGATTTCATATTGTTCATGCATTGTTTCTCATTGTTGTTCATAGTGTGCATGTTAGTTGTTTGATAAAATGCCTCTTAGGCATTTTCTCACTTGATTGGACTCTGATAAGTATCAAACTTTGGGGTTTCTCATGTTTCCTCATTAGGGACATGTTTAGTTCATTGGTTGTGTATTTAACACACCTTGCCCCACATGTGCATTTTCCATGCATTAATCATGCATTACACTTTGCCACCTCTTGAACACACCTTGCTACCATTATCATGCATTGGTTCATACATTATTTCTTCATCCTAGCAATTCATGTCTTAGGTTTGAGTTTCATTTTCTCATTCATCTTGCACCCCTCATGCATCATAATCATTGTTCATATCTTCATCTTTTGTCTTCATTTCTCCTTGACCCTTTGTCTATTCCTGACAAAAAGGGGGAGAGTATACTTTAGAGAGTATATTAGAAAGTGAGTTTTTGTCATTTCTATATGACCCTTGTGCATATTCTTAGGGGGAGAAATTTTATTTCTCATGCATATTTGTAAGGGGAGAGATATTGTATAGGGGAGATGCATATACCAAGGGGGAGAAGACATTGAGCTAATAAGAAAACTTTGTTTTGGTGTTTGGTGTTTGATCTAGTTGCTCACATGGTTCACATCATGATTACTTAATCTCAATTTACTTGTTACGTTATACTTGTCCTTTTATGACTTGCTTTACCTTGAGGGTCTAATGTATTTTGTGCAAGTGTTTCAGGTTATAGGTATATATGTTCCAAGTGCATCACAGCTTTTCATCATTTTGAAGGGGAGAAACTTTAAGTACTTGTAGTTTATTTAAAATGTTTCATGTGTTTAGTTTGTACTTGGTACCTTTGTAGGTTTTTAAGATTTCTATTTTTGTTTTTGTACCCATGTTGTTTTTGTAAGCTTTTAGGGTTGTTTCTTTGCACTTGTGGGCCTTTGTGATTTGTACCATGCTTTATGCAGTCTTTGTGCCTTGTTAAATCAGTACTTCCAACTAAATGTTATGCATTTCTTTTGAAGTACTGTCACTCTTGTGCCCATGTAAGATTTTTCCTAGATGCACATACTTCATATACTATGCATTGGTTGAGTATTGGTCATTCAAGTGATTTGCCTTGTGTTTGTCTACTTGAATGTCCGGATGTTCATTCCAAGTGTGAATGAATATTGTGATCACTTGTATGTAGTGATTGCTTGTTTTGGTGTTGCCAGTGCTTTATCCCATTGTGCTTGATCGCATTGTACTTGCTCCATATGTATTACAAGTTTTCTACATACAATGAACTTGTTGTGTTGTTGTGTTTTAGGGGTTCTTGTTATTATGGTTCAAAATCTTCACAGATTCTAGAGTTAGGTGTGAATGATTTTTCCAACTGTTCCCAACTCACGCGTTAAGTCTAGAGTTTGTTTTAGGGTTTTGTCACTGAATAGCCAAAAGGGGAGATTGTAAAGTTGAAATTTATCAACCATCTTGTTGGCTTTATTTCGTGCCAATTTGCTTGTAATTTAGCACTTAGTAACCCTGTATTTGGGTGGGATTCTTGTAAGAGTAGTGTGTGAAGAAAGTGTGAAGAATTGCTCATCCATGTGCAAAGAAGCAGAGATTCACGGTTAGGACTCGCGACTGACTCGCGGCTTGCAAGCCGCCAAATGCTGTGCACGTGAGAAGCATGTGAGAAGGTGAAGGGTCATGGCAGCTGTCACACTTCAGGAAAAAACTCCCAAGCTAGCCAGGCCGTTACCTTGCGACTTGAACTCGCAACTTGGACAAGCCGCACGGTCGAGCCGCCAACTTACCCTGTTTGGCAAAAGTTGACTCTTCGTATTCCAAACACACACCACTATATACAGACCCTTATACGCACAAAATCAAGAGAGCTTCCAGAGAGAATTTTGTGAGAGAAACCCTAGAGAAAAACAAGATTACCTCATCTCCAATTTTCACTAAGAGACTCTACAAATTTCTCTACTCTCTTCCTCTCCATTGATACATCCTTGAGAGGTCATTGACCAAATCCTTTTCTCATTACACCCACGTCTATGAGAAGGTACATTTCGTGCTAAGAGAAGCAGTTTGGAAGGGACCAATGACTATTGGTTGATGCTATGATTTAGTAGCGGAATCCGATAAGCTAAAGAAGAAATAGGTTCGGCGCAACCTCGTAAGAGCAAGAAGCTTGGAGGGTTTAGGTACACTGGGTAGATTAAGCTTAGTGGTCTTCTGCTGTTCATGTATCCCAACTACATTCTTTAGTGGATTATTTACCGCTTGGAGGGTGGCAGAGAGGTTTTACGCCGAGGGCTTCGGTTTCCTCTTCGATAACACATCGCGTGTTGTCCTTGTGTTTGCATCTCTCTTCTTTTATCTTTGCCTTTTATTTTCTGTTGTAGATGTGATTATAATTGGCTTAGATTGTTTATCAATTCTGTGTTTGGCTTATGTTAATGTTCCGCACGTTAATTGTTTGATAATAAGCTTGAATTGATTTTTTTTTTTTTTTTTTTGGTAATTGAGGGTCTAAACGTTCAAAGGTGTTTTACACACATTTTGAACTTTCATCCTTCATGAGGTAGTTTAGATACTCTATCCTCATATGATCAAAACCTTTGCCCTCATAGCGTTGGATGAGGGATTTCTCATTCCTGCCCTTCCTAAAGGATTTAAATTTCCTAAGAGGTTTGCCCTTATCCTTTTTCCTAAACTGAAGAAGTTTGATAATCTCATCAATTATGAAAGTTAGATCCTCATCCTCATCTTCACTTTCATCTTCATCTTTAAAGTCCTCAATCTCTTCTTCTATACCCTTGAGAGCCAAGTTTTTACTCTTTCCACTTTTTCCCATTGAGCCTAATCCCATCTCATAGGTTTGAAGGTTTCCTACAAGCTCAGTCTAAGGAATTTGATCAATGTCCTTTGCTTCTTCAATGGTAGTGATCTTGGCATGGTATCTTTCAAGTAAGGACCTAAAGATTTTTCTAACAATTTTGGATTCTGCAATACATTCTCCAAGGTTGAAGGCAAAATTCACAATATCCTTGAATTTAGCATAGAACTCATCAAAAGTCTCATCCTTCTCTATCCTTGTTTCTTAAAAACTACTAGTAAGTTGTTGAAACTTCACAGTCTTTACTTCTATGGTACCTTCATAGGTGGTCTCAAGAATGGTCCAAGTTTCCTTGGCAATTTTCGTGGATAATATTTTCTTGAATTCCTCATTAGTTACCCCATAAAACAAAGCATTCAAGGCCCTACTATTGAAATTTGCCACAATGATTGTTGCATCATCCTAATCCACCAGTGCTTCCTTTGGCTTAATCCAGCCAACTTCAACAGCTTGCCATACCTGTTCACCTAGAGCTTGCAAAAAAACTTTCATACGAACTTTTCAGTACGCATAATTAATTCCATCAAATAAAGGAGGAATCAAAAGAAATTGTCCACGATCTATGACAACAAGGGTCAAGGATCACACTCAGGAAATTAATCCAATCAGAGTGAACCCACTTTGAAACCACTTGTTGGGAAATTTAGACCCCGGTTGATAGAATTAAAAAGTTTTAGATCCAAGTTGTTAATTAGATTTATTATTAATAAAACTTGTTAAAACAAATAAACATTAATATCATGTCAAAATAATATGCAGCGAAAAAATAAATAAGACAAGATATGATGACCTAGGAAAACCAATGAAACCAACCAATTTCACAGTAAAAAACCTGGAGGGAAACCTTCTCAAAAAATAATTTACTATAGTAAAGAAAAGTTTCAGAGTCTAGTACAAAACCTGTCCCTAGACTCTATAATCTCCGTAGATGAACTCACAACAAAAACCTTCTACCGCTTTAGAACCTCTGAACTCTTTAATATATGAACGCCACCCTTTGATGTTGCACGGATCCCAATACGTGACTAATTCCTTTGCACGAATTCTAGTACGTGACTCACTCACCGACTTGAGAAAGAAGAATGTTGGCTGCAAAGTTCTTCACTTCATCAATAATGAAGATCAAGAAGCACTTGGTTACAAAATCATAAAGCATAAAGACGCAGTAGCTTTTTTCAGAGAGAATAAGACATCGGTTACCTTTTGCATATGTTCTCCTTATATTCTCTTATGTGACGGCCTTTAAAATAAGCCTTATATAGGTCTAAGGTTATGAGAAAAGAAACCCTATACAAATACAAAAGCCTGGCTCAAAAATCAGATCTGAAAATTCTGATTTCCATAACCTTGATAGATAGCAGGTGTCGAGCAGGTGTCGAAAAGGTGTCGAGATTTAAATTTTGACAGATACAGCTATCAAGGAGGTGTCGAGAAGGTGTCGAGGGGATAGAAGTTTTCTCGCTCGATCCACCAGCTGTCGAGATTGCAATAACAAACAATTGAAGAACTCAATAGATAGCTAGCTATTGAGAGGTGTCGAGCAGCTGTCGAGATATCTGTCCGCAGGTGTCGAGCTATCTATCCAGCTTTATTGAACACCTTTTCTTCACTTATTTCTTGGTCCAATCTTCATGGCTTTAATACTAGACTTGAACAACATGTTTCTTGAAGTATTAAACACATTCTAGATCTACCCAAATACAAGTAAAGTGCGTTTTGTCAAAGGATTAGCCAATTATATAAAATATGTCCTTAACAAGGTTTATAAAATCCAAATTTTTTATCTGATTTCTTGGGATCCGTGGATGTGTCTTTGGGCCTTCTTTTCTCCTAACCCAAAACATATAAAAGGATTGTTTTAAGGGCCGTCAAAAGTGTTGACAAGTTGCATAAGTATTGAGCAAACTCTATTCAAGCAAATTGTGACCTAAGACAAAGTTTTAGCCTAGTTCATCTCTTCTAAAGAAGTTGCTGTGTATGTGCACATTTGGGTTTTGTGATCAAGCATCTTCTTGATCTTCATTGTGGATGAACTGAAAAACTTTGCAGCCAACAAACTTCCTCTAGTTTGTGATTGAAGTCGCGTACTGGGATCCACGCAATTGGTTAGTCACGTACTTGGGAATCGTGCATCAAAAGGGGAAACTATCAATACAAAACAAGTACAATTAGGTATTAGGGTAAGGGTTCAACTGTAGGTTCGTAAGGTACTTGGGATTCCTTTACTTGTAACTGCTTGTTGTGATAATAGTGGAGTTTCGGGAGTGGTGACCTAAAAATCATCCAGTGTGGTTTTTGCCATCAGGTTTTCCCCATTCGTAAACAAATCACCGTGTTAATTATTTTCCGCTGCATAATTAGTTTATTGGTGATTTGTTTGTTCTACCACGCGTTTGCATGTTATATTAATTAATTAATAACTTGGTCAATTAATTAATTAATTTAATCACAATGGGTCAATACGTTTTTGGCCTATCAAGTGGTATCAGAGTGGGCACACTCTAATTAGGTTTAATCTTTGCTTTGTTGATCTATTAACCCCTGTTGTCATGGCTGTAACCGGCTTGAAGAGATCTTTGTTTTCAAAGACATCTTGTTTTTCTAATCTCTATTTATTTGAGTGTCTTAGAAACAGGAATGGAAATGGGTCGAGTTCGGGCCCGGTTTTTCCATACCCTGACCTAATTCGCGGGGCAAGACCCGTGGCCCGGACCTACCCTAATCGGGCCCCGTTTAGGGATTGGGCCCAATTCGTGGCCCAAAAAAAAAAATTAAGCCCAAATTTATTTCTGCCTACATTCAAGCCTGCATATTCTAATTCAAGCCTAGATAATGTGGCCCAAATGCCAAATCAGTCCAAATCATTGGCTACTAATCATAAATCAATAAATCACCTATTAATTATAAATCTATAAATTAATAAACCATAACTAATATCATAATCATAATTCAATAAATCATAACTAAGATTTTAAATCAATAAATTACCTAGCTAAGATAACCATTTAATCATTAATCAACAAAATCATAACTAAAATAAAAGTCCAACGAGTCCAAGAAATTAAAAAACTATAAAATAAATCCCACAAGTTTAGAATAATTACAAACCAACAATTTAATCCAATAAGTCTAAGAAATTAAAAAAAACTAATAAATTAATACAAAATATTTAATCTTCCACAATTGTGACATAACTCCCATCATCTTTATTTGGCTCCCCATCATCAAGAATGGATTGAAATGTACTATCTCCAGATATAGTTGAAGAACCTATAACAACAATGAATTAAAAAATGGAATAAACTTCATCAAATTGTAACTAGCAAATATAAAAAACAATACTTCACTGCCATATTTCACACTTAGTTTCACTGATTTCAACATCCTCCAATATCCTCCTATTTTAGTCCTGACGTGTGACACATGGTATTATTTAATTTTTGAATGCCACATGTCTTAGATTTAAATATAAATTGGAGGAATTGGAAGGGATCTTATCCCGGTCCATTATGCTCTAAACGAATAAAGGAGGTAAATGCATTTGGACATCACAAAATCACAATAAGAAAACAAGAAATGCAAGTATTGAACAATAGATCACATTAAACAACACTATTCAACTTCATAGCCCTAGACATACATATATCAACAATGAAAGTGCAAAGCAGAACAGAACACACAAATCAGCTTATTCATTACATTACAATTCAGTGCTCCTTTATACTAGCATCTGACAGAATCTACAATCTATATCAGCCTAACAGTTTCTTAACTACCCCTTAACTACCTCATCTCTAAGCATATTAAGCACATGCTCAATTACAGTAATAGCACATTTTTTCATTACAGTAGCTACACATTACAAGATACACAGTTATTGCTATCTACACTATCACAAGCATAAACCATATCTTAACAATATATGAAATAAAAGATTAAAAATTTGTAACCTCACCCTCCACCCTTTTACTTTGTTTTCTTGGGGGCAACCACCAGCTTCAGGTTGTGAGCACAATCCAATCAGTTCAACTAACCCGGATAATTCAAAACTATTCAAATCAATACACAGCTATATACACATACACATAGAGTTTTCAAATAAAACCACAAAGGTATATGAATTTACTCTTCATTAGTAAAAGAGCCGAGCATTTGATTTGTTTTTGCATCTTTTCAATTCATGAAAAACATATAAACCAATCGAAGGGCCATATTTGATAAATTAAGCATACAAGAAGGGTATTTCTATTTAATTGAAGCTATGCAGAGTGTCCAGAAAGTAAAAAAGACAAAAAGTTCGAGAAGAGAGAAAGAAAGCTTTTCTTTTCATTTATGGTTAATGGTTCTAAATTATGTGGTTAGTGCTTGTTATATTCTTGAAATGTTTTGACACCTATAACCAACACACAAACAACACATCTAGGCTAACCCATCTGCCATAATCAATGTAATATGTAAACTCTAAAGATGTTGGTTTATATCAAAATGGAAAAGAATGCATAACAGAACCAACATAACCCATACTTCAGATTAAACCAAATCAGAAAAAACCTTATAGATCCAATCCATATTAAATTCTTTATAGGAAACTCATCCAACTTGCTATTTATATAGAGGCAATACAAATTTTTCAAAATCACCACACAGCTAAAAGGAAATACATTCAAAATCATTTTCAAACCTTAAAACTAACCCACAGCTAAAATATTAAAAACCTCCAAACCCACAATAAATTCAATGAACCACCACCCAATCAAAACCTCCAAACAAATTTTAAAGAAACACTAAAAAAAAAAAATCCAAAATTTTAAAACAAAAACCTGGATAGATGAGCTTCGGAGTGAGGGTGAGAAGGCAAGGGAGGCGTGACTGAGGGAGTGAGGGAGTGTCAGACTGAGCTGAGGGATTGAGGTGAGGAGTGAGGACTGAGGGTGCGTGAGTGGTCGGCGTGAGTTGCTGCTGAAGTGTGAAGAAATGAAGGATTAGGGTTATAATATATATATATATATATATATATATGTAGGGTATATTATGACAAAATAGTGAACAGTTTTAATTAATGCAAAAAATAGATTTTATGAATGCAGTAAGCAAATTAAATATACAGTAAATATGATGTGCAGAGAGAAAATTTCATAAATGTAGAAACAGATTTTATCAATGCAGAAAAATATATTGATTATTGTGAAATTCAAACATGAAAAAGCATTCAGATTTGGTGTTTAAATTTAGAAAACATGATTTCACTAGGTGTTTTATGAGAAAACAGTGAACAATTTTTTAAATAGTGAACAAAAAATAATTTATGCAAAAAAGAGAGCGAACAATTTCTTAAATAATGCTGAACAGAAAATAATTTTATGTAAAATCGTAGAAATAGTTTATACAGAAAATAGTGAACAATTTTTATGAGAAAATAATGAACAATTTTAATCAATGTAGAAATTAAATTCATATTTCGAAATTAAAATCTCTATATCTTACAATGCTTCTATTTAAATAAATAAAAACATAGAAAAGCTACTTATTTTATCCTTATGTTTATTTGTCAATTATGCTCAAGCAAAAAAAAAAAAAAAAAAAACAGTACTCGAGTTTAGTAAACTCGAGTAATGTAGAAAAAAAAATTTCTGTATTTTTTTATAAAAGGTACTCGAGCCTGTATACTCGAGTATTGTGTTGCGTGGTACTCGAGTTTACCAAACTCGAGTACTACTTAATTTTTTTTAATCGCCAATTTCCAGCTCAGCAGCCACGGTGGAACTATAAAATAGGGTACTCGAGTTCACCAAACTCGAGTACTTGAAAAAGTGGTAGATTCCTGTTTATTTCCGAAACAGTATTTTTTTGCCAAATATTTCAAAAATTGATGGTAAAGGGCCATTTTGGCCGGCAAAGACCAATTGGTATATTTTACAAGATCCATATTTACATGAACCCAAACGCAATCTTAAAGAAAAAAATGACTGAAAAGCTCACGAGTACTAAAAAAAAAAAAAAAAAAAAAAAAAAAAACTCTCTCAAAATTCATAAAATTAAGGCAAATACCATTTTGAATGGTCAAAGTTTTCTAAAATCAATTTAAATACATCTTGAATGGCTGAAATTTACCTGAATTGCACTTTAAAAGATGAAATTCACTAAAATTAATTGAATTTAGACCTTCAATGATTAAAATTCACAAAGTAATTTTAAATTACATTTAATTAGTTATAATTCAAAAAATTAATTTGAATTAGATCTTGAATGGTTTAAATTTTCAAAGTAAATTTAATTACATCTTCTATGTTTAAAATTAAAATTATCTTTTTCTAAAAAAATAATAAAAATTTTATCTTAATAAAAAATTACAAATTAAACTGTTAAATTGTTAAGATTGAACAAAACTATTCTTAAATTATTACACATTACTTGGCTATAATTCATGAAATAAATTTGAGTTATACAATAAGTTGTTAAAATGGTATGCTCTACTCATTATGTTTAAGTCTCTTATGGTTGATACAAGTAATATATCAACTCAATATAGATTAATGGGCCATGTTCGATATTGTTGGAAAACTATTCTTAAATCATTACACATTACTTTGCTATAATTCATGAAATTAATTAATTTGAGTTATACAATAAGTTGTTAAAATGGTATGCTCTACGTACTCATTATGTTTAATTCTCTTATGGTTGGTACAAGTAATATATCAACTCAATAAAGAAAAATTAATTTAGTTATTTTTGGGTTCCCTTGGCATGGAAGAAAATGTTATTTCTTGGAGTGGAAGGAAAACCTATTCCTCATTAAAGAATTAATGTATTCCTTGTCCATTAAGGAAAAAGAATCAAGTCTTATAAATAGACAATACTACAAATAATTTGATAGTTTTGGCTCAAGGGTCATCCTTATAGGAAAAAAGAATTTTACTAAAATTGAGAGTGAAAAAGAAAAAAGAAAAAAAAAAGGATTTTCACTTATGAGGTAATGTAAGGGGAGATACAACAAGGTGTTATCTCCCCAATAAGTAGTATCAAAGCCTATGATGGTATGAGAAAATGTGACAATGTTGTCAAGGTCCCTTTCACAGATAGAGTGAGGGTGGAGTGCATATACTTTAAGCCTTCACAAGTATGGATCACACAAAGCAAACCCATAACGCCCACACAAATTATCCTAGAAACAAGTGTAACGAATGAGTATTGCTAATGATACTAGATAATGATGTTGCGTGAGATTCTAATGAAGGTGGATGTATAGGCCAGGTTCCCATAGATGTGCGTGCAGAGTTGACATGTGGTTCTCATGGATGGCATAGGAGAGGCCCATGAATGACACGCTAGCAAAAAAAGAAGTTCATTCACAAGATAGAGCTAGTAAGACTTGTTCGTGACCTACATAGGGTCAAAAGACACACACATGGAAATAACGCATTGGGGGACTCCAATTAGGAGGTTAATATAACACATATGGACACTTCTTAGCCCAAAGGGTTTAAGTAAGTTTGGGCTTAGCTATGTTATATTAATTTTTGTTGTGAAGATTGAACCAAATTTGGTGGTTTGATTAGGTTGACTTGGAACTGGCTCTTTTTTTTTTTTTGGTCACACTTTAGCCCACTTATTGTTTTTGTAAAAAATGGTAAAAATAGCCAACTTTAGGATTTGAACCTAACTTCTCTAGGCTAATAAGCTTTTTAGTATGTCAACCATTTGCCTACAAGTTTGTGTTGGTAAGATATGATAAATTATTATATAAAATAAAATTTATTAAATAATTAAATAACACATCATGGTTCAATCTCAGTTGAACCTTGGTCTGGCTTAAAAATCGTGAATCTCTCTTTTTTCTTTTTTTCTTTTTTGGTTCTTTGAATGGTTCGGGTTTCAAAACTATGATATTGATCACTCTTTTCTTTTTTAAATTTCTTATTCAACGTGAAACTTCATTCACAGGTATTTCTAGCAAAAACTTGTTCTAACATGCAAGGTTGGAATTTGTAGATGCTATGTTATTGAAGTCTTCTCTATTAGTAACTATATTATGTTTAGTTTACTTTAATCCACTGCAAACAAGGAACTATACCTATTTCATCATAGATTTCACTTAATTGATTAGTTAATCATTTTAATTTAATGACATATGATAGATTAACTTAATTGACCAATTAATCATTTTAATTGGCACTATTACCATTAAGTTTGAAACAAATACTTAAAAAATTTCATAATTGAAAAATTAGTTACAACAATTTCAAGGAAATATATGAAAAGGAGTATAATGATATCAAATACTAGCAAATAACTCCTTGCATATGCACAACTGCATCTTTTTTTCTTTGTTTTTTGTTTTTTTTTTTGTTTGTTTTGTTTTGTATTTTTTTTTTTTTTGTTTTTTTTGTTTTTTGTTTTGTTTTGTATTTTTTTTTTTTTTTTTTTTTTTTTTTTTTTTTTTTTTTGTTTGGAGAGAGCACAAGTGCACTTAAGTCTTAATTCAACAAATTTTCAATTTTGAATTTCTATCAACTCTTGAAAGAACCTTGTAAGGATATCATTTGGTAAAGTGTGTAAATTGGATATTATTGATTACTCAATTTTAGTAAGAATATAATATGTGGGTTGTCAAAAACAAACACCGTAGAGATTGCAGTGACTAAGTAGTTGACTTGCACAATTAATTTATAAGAACTAAAGTGTAAAAACTCCACAATGGGAAATCTAAACAACTAATTATAAAGTGATGAGGAACAAAAAGACAATTTATTGATATACGAATTGTTTTCCTGAGGTACAAAGAGTTGGGCTGAAAGCTAAAAACTCTAATATCTATTAAGCTATTACAACTTTCTCTTTCTTGCTCTTCTCTAAGTCTTCTCTCTTAATTTTTATGAACCCCCTTTCATGTTGCACATCCTCTCCTTTTATAGGCACATTTCCTTTCATTCTCTTCCCAGCTGGCTTGTTTCCAACTAGATCCAGGGGATACTTGTCCTACTATCTCTCTACTCTGCCATCCTTTCATCATGAAATTGGACTTTTGGGGGTGTCTTCATTGTTTAGACTAGTCTATTGACATTTAATGTGGAAGAGATTAGGTTGAGAAACTTTCATTAATGCGGAGGTGATTGCCTTTATAGTCCTTACCATTTCATGGTATTTCCAAGGCTAATTTGAGGACGGTGACATTTTGGAAAAAAAAGGGAACTAGTTACCCGTGGTTCCTTACGTATAGGCCATAGTATAAACCTTGCTTATTACCTCGGACGGTGACATCTTTTTTATTTATTTTTTATTTTTTTTATTGATTCGATGATTTTTGTCAATGTTTTTCAAAATTTTCAAGTAAGTTACGAAAATTTAATCACCATGGAAATCTATTGTAAATGCATAGTTTTTTTTTTTTTTTTGGGGGAACATGGTTAATTTTTCATTTAAATTACACTTGATTTAATAATAAGTTTTGGCATGAGAAGATAAGAATTTGGTAAGATACTTGGGTTATCTTTATACTTTACTTCTAATAGTTTTTACAATAATCATATGTGTTTACAACAAACACATTCAAGATCTAATTTCTTCCTTCTCTGTTACAAATATCAAATTATCAAAAGATATATATATATATATATATATAGCCCCCATAAAAAGTCCTCATAACTGTAGTCAATTAGAATTTCTTGCATTTTGTAACCGACACATATGACAATAAAATCATCGGTTCTCTCCAAGGTTGAGTTGATGCTAACAATGTAGACACGGCTGCTGCAGTTGTTGCGCCATTGATACAATTAATCTCACAAATATTAGGTCCGAGTCACGATATGAGTTGACTCTATCACTCATTCAACCGATATGATTTTTAAGTATTTTTAATTTTTAATTTTTTGTTCTTTCTTGTATATTCTCAATTTCCAAACAGAGCATGAGGGGTTCGAATTTCTCTCAAATAATCTAAAGAAATATTCGTTTTTCGTGCAAATAGGAGCAACTGAGGCATGAAATGGCGGCAGAGATCAACAAATTAGTGTATGTTTTTTGATTGATCTTGCAAACACTATAGGTACTGATAAATTAGTGCATGTATTTCGATGATAACATCATAATCTTATTGAGACTCTAGAACCTATGAATAGAATACACAAGAATTTGAATTTACCGTTGGGGAACAGGTCGGTTTGAAGGCCCATTGCTACTTGGCCCATCCAAGCATCAGGAGGCCTCGTCATTGACAGAGGCCCAAGCCCAAATGAATATCTTAGGAGATTTGAGCTCAGCCCTAAGGACTAAGGAGCATAACTGGCAAGGAATATGACAAGATTATTAATCGAATTATATTACATAAACTTAGTTAACAAATAGGATAGGTTAGCCTCAAGTCTGGTTGGAGGCAGTTATTGGCTACCTTGAAACATTTGTAACCAGTGAATTAGTTCATTAATACAGTTACTACTATTCTATTGAAAATATAT
The DNA here is from genome assembly GCF_002906115.3 of Quercus suber. Lineage (NCBI taxonomy): Eukaryota > Viridiplantae > Streptophyta > Magnoliopsida > Fagales > Fagaceae > Quercus > Quercus suber. The sequence goes on from NW_027070166.1 coordinate 231,619, forward strand.
AGCAGAATGACTTTTTCAAATTTCAAGAGGTACTAAAATGAAGGAACAAGGAAATATAGCAGAATGACCTTTACAATATCAAGTGGTACTAAACAGAAGGTACAAGGGGAAGACTAATGTCCACCAAATTATCAAAAATCAACAACAGTCTTAAGTCTTAATAGAAGAGGGAAAAAAAAAAAAAAAACTAAATCCCCAGCTTTTATTCTCCACAAAGCAGACGATGCATCAGTACATCTATTCACTTTCCTAAGCCAATGTTTGTCTTCTATGTGAGGGATTCCCCTTCAAAGCCACCTGCAATAATCCATCAGAGAACTCAACCTAGGATAACTTTTAAACGCATTAGTGAGAGGAAACCACAACAATGGTACTAATCTCTTTTCAGTTTGAAATAACAAATACTAATCTTTTTTTACCTGTATCTTGAATTATTTGTTTGTGATACTAATTCCGTCCAATAAGTTCTTTTCGAATTGAATGCAGCTCAACTATAACAGAACTGATGCTCATCCTTTCTCTAGGAAATTCCATGGAACAGGCAACCCCAATTTCAAGTATCAAAATGAAGCATTCTTGAATTTTGATACTTCCTTTTCAACCCTCATTGTGAGTTTCATTCATCACTGTCTCCTCATCCTCTCTTTCTTGAAGAAGAATAGGATCAATAATGTGAATTATTTGTTTTGGCAAAGCTGCTTTAACAAATTCATGAAGGTTTAAGTTATCTTGGAGAGTGTTTTCAGTTGGCCTTTCCACAGTAAACATCTCTAACAATAATATACCATAGCTGTAAACATCACCGAATGTTGACACTTCATTTCCCATACCATACTCTGCTCTTGCACATTATATAAAACCATCTTTCATGCTGGAAACTAGAGTAATAATTAATGGGAAAAAAAGAGACAATTAAAATTAAGAAATGATAAAGATATTCACTTGGAGGAGTATAACCAATTATTCCTCTTACTCCAATGGAGCTTGATTAATTAGAAGAAAAATCTTGAGTATCATTGAGAAAGAATCTTGCTAGGCCAAAGTCACCTACATGTCCAATCAATTCATCATCGAGAAGAACATTACTAGGCTTGAGGTTGCAATGAACAATAGGTATTTGGCAATGATTGTGAAGATAATCCAATGCATTAGCAACATCAATGGCGATATTCAATTTGTTTAGAAGACTCAAATACCTTTTCCCCTTATGAGCATCATCTACTCTTGGTGTTGGATGCAACCATTCTTCTAGGTTACCATTTTCCATGAACTCATTGACCAATGCTTTAAAATCATGACCTCTATAGTCAACACCTGAACATGTTGTGAGCACCTTTACAAGATTTCGATGTTTGATATATCTTAGTGCCTCACACTCAGCTTTGAAACTTGTAAAAGCTCCATGGCGTGAAAGGTTGAGCACCTTTATAGCAACTATGTGTCGATCTTGATCAAGACTTCCCTTATACACTGATCCGAAGCTACCCACACCAATTATATTAGTAGAAGAAAATCCATTTGTAGCATTTAATAGGCTTGGGAAAGCTACATTCAATGGAAATTTTCTTGAATCACTTGAGGTATTTTCTTTCCTTTTCTTTCTTAAAGAAGAAAGAAGTATAAGTGACACAACCAAAATTACTCCAAGAAGCCCACAAAATATAGAGACTATTAACTTCAATGTAAGGGTCAACTTGCTCTTCTTGGATTTTTCATGTTTGCATTTAGGAAGCTGAAATTCAGGAATACCCCCATAGAGCTTATCATTTCCCATAATGAAGGTTTCACTTTTGTTCTTGAAAGTTCCTTCTATTGGTACCTCACCCTCAAAATGGTTGTGAGATAAATTTAGAAATTTCAAGTAGACAAAGTGCTCCAAAAAGTTTGGAATTTGGCCTGACAAATTATTGTTAGAAAAATCTAATTTTTGAAGACCTCTTAATGATCCCAAAGATGGAGGAATGACCCCTTGGAAGAGGTTTCTTCTTATGTCTAAAAATTCTAACTTTACGCAGCTTCCAAGACTTGCTGGAATTTTACCAAATAACATGTTTCTAGAAATATTCAAATATTCTAGATTTTTTTAAATTCCGATTTCCATAGGAAGGACACCAATGAATTGGTTGCCAGGCAAATCTAAAACAACCAGTGAGAATGAGGGACCAATAACTTGTGGGGATATAAAACTGGTGAGATTGTTATTAGCAAGATTCAAAAGAAACAAATTTTGGCACTTGCTTAGAGTTAGAGGGAAGTTGCCTTGAAGATCATTCTCATATAAATACAAGTTTATCAACATAGTTAAATTTCCTAGAGATGATAGAATGTTCCCATGGAAACTATTTTCTGCTAGATTTAAACCTTGTAACTTATTAAGCTTTCCAATTTCAGAGGGAATATCACCTGATAATTTGTTTTGCCACATTTGGAGATCCCCCAAGTTAATCAAGTTTCCTATTCCAGTAGGAATATTTCTAGATATTTTGTTATTATCTAAATATAATGTGTCAAGAGTAGTTGAGAAATTGACAATGCAATTGGTTAACTCTCCCCCAAAGTTATTGGCATTTATAGCAAATGTAGTCAAATAGGTGGCATTTGTCAAAGAACAGAGAAAACTCAGGTCATTTGCCCCTCCATTTCCAAGATTGTTAAGGGTAATGCCAAAAAAAGTAATTTTGTATAGCTTCTCCAAAGATGGAACTTTTCCACTTAATTTATTATTGTTCAAAACAAGAGCATATAGGTTTGAGGCATTTGATATTGAATTTCGGATTGATCCAATAAATTGGTTGATGGCAATGCTAAATCCTGAAATATTTGGTAGAGTGAAACCTATGTTTGACGGAAGACTCCCACGCATTTGGTTGTCTCCCATATCAAAGATTTTCAAAGAAGACAAATTGAAGATTGAGGGAGGAACTGTACTAGACAACCTATTTGAAGATAAAGTAAAAGATGAAAGTTTGGTGAATTGGCCATATGAATCAGGGATAGTCCTAACCAAGTTATTATCATAGGCACAAAATGCCTATAGAGACGATAAGTTTCCAGAAGAAAGCGGGATACTTCTTGTCAAATTATTATCGTAAATAGAAAAAATTCAGAGTTTTGACAAGATGCCAAATATAGTAGGAATTTCTCTAGATAGAAGGTTGTAACTGACATGAAGGCCTTCGAGGTGGGTGCAACCAGATAAATTGCTATGAATTTTGCAACTAAGTGTGTTATTTTGCAATTGTAAGAATTGCAATTTGCACAAATGACCAATCTCTGGAGGGATTTCATTATGGAAGCTTTTGTTTTGGAGGGTTAGATTTTTCAAAAACCTTAAATTTCCAACATGTGGTGATATAGAGCCTATCAGTTTCGAAGATTGTAGGTCCAACACAATGACCCTTTGATGTTGATGACCACAAGTAACCCCACTCCATCTGCAATAGTGGATGCTGTGATTCCAAGAGCTCATAACTCCAAGAGGATCATGAATGATCTTGGCTTTGAACTCAAGCAATATCAGATCACTTTGTTACCTTGTATTTTGGATTGTTAACTAAAAGAGCATTATGGGTGATCAACAATTTTTTTTAATATATTGATAATTATGGATGAAAGGATTGAATTTTGGATATCTTCATTGAAAATACTAAAAATGGCCAATTAACCAATGATGCTCTTGGCAATGATCAAAAAATTATTCCATTATTTTTAGCCAACTTCATTTGTCTCCTTGAAAGGTGATACTGCTATAGATATTATCAACATCTACTTGTGGACTTTTTTATGTAACACCATTGGTCATCTTCTCAAAGCGATTTTCTTACAACTTTATGTGCAACCGTTTATTAATTCTCTTCTATGGTTAAAATTATGCATCAAGCTTAAAAGAGTTTAATCTACTATGGGTATATATGAAGCAGGAGAAATTTGTCTCTGCATCATACATTCCCATAATCAATTCAAACTTGTCAGGAAAAATGAAAAAAATAAAATAAAATAATAAATAGAAAGAAAAGGGACCTAGATGAGCAATTTTCTTTTTAGTGAATTCCCCATTTTCAAATGCACCGGGTCCAACTTATTATTGTCCAAAGCTATTGAAAGTGAAGTCTATTGAATCAGAAAAGGTCGAAGTTTCTGTAGCCAGAGACTTGGGGCAACATCTAGATGGACAGGTCATTGGGTGGAGGATTTTTCTCCCTTGGCTGGAGGATTCCAAGGTAGACTTTGGGTTGCTTTACTGAAAGCAAGCGGGTGGAAGTGATAGGTGTTTAATGACTCAACATCTAATCAAGGTGTTTTGTAGGAAATCTGTAGCAAACCAATACGTGAATTATGGATAACGAGGACAGGTCTTCTGGGATTGACATGATGCAATAGCTCTCAATGGTTGAGATTGAGAGCTAAAAAAAGCAATTTTCAATCTCAACTATTAAATAAAATAACTGAGAAAAAGTTAAAAAGTGAGACTGGTAAAAACTTTTTGTGAGAGAAATATGGAGTAACCTAGGTATTGCACCGAATCTAAATCTAGTCTTCTGCCATAAGTCCTTTCCTTCCATCCTTATGATTGATATTCACTATTTCTTTTTTAAGTTTTTTTACAAATAATACAGTAGTTGACAGTTGCCTTAGGCTTGTTATGAAAATTTCAAACATGCATGTAGTCCACGAATATAATTGAGTTGTATATAGGGTATATTATACCCTTTTTGTGGTTGGATCCGATTGTAATTTAGTTTACAAACTTTCAATTGGTATATTTGTCCCTTATAGTTTGAATTAAAATGAAACGATTGATTCCTCTCAAATTAACAGATTTTGTATTTTTTAGGCAAATAAATTACTCGTTTCCGATTTGTTAACAATGGAGAACTACGCATTCTGTTCGATTTTGTTATATATACTTGGTACAAGTAATATATTGACTCAATCAACTTAATTTAGATTAAAAGGTCCTTGTTTAATTCAACTTTGTTCTAATATGAAAAGCTGGAATCCATAGACCCAAAGCAATTCAAGTCTTCAATTCTTCATGAAAATAGACATACTTCATGATAAAATTCACTCCTTGTTTCTTCTCATGCCATTTAAAAATTAAAATGATGGTGCTTCTTAGTTCTTAACATCACATTAGATTAGCATTTACCCATCCCAAAATGTTTCTAGGCATAGAATAAAGGCGCCTTAGGAAGCGTTATCTAGTTTGATTTCTATGTGACACCTTTGGTCGTCTTCTCTAAGGATTTTCTCTACAACTTTATGTGTTACCATTTATTAATTCTCTTCAATGACTAAAATTATGCATGCATCAAGCTTGAAAGAGTTTAATCTATTGTGAATGTATATGCATTGGGCAAAATTTGTCCCTGCATCATACATTCCCAAAATCAATTTCAAACTTGCCATGACCACCAAAAAAAAAAAAAAGATGTACATAAGCAATTTGCTGTCTAGTCATGAGTTGCGCATTTTCAGATGCATTGGGACCAATTTGTTATTGAACTTGGAAGCTATTGCAACTTGCAAGTGAAGTTTGTCGATTCAGACATGGTGCAACATCGAGATGGACAGGTCTTCCTAGTCTTGTCATTCTTCTTTGCTTAGCCATCGTAAGTTACAAGTTACAACGACTTAGACTTGGAATAATGGGCCAAATGGCTAAAAAGTCAGGATTGCTTGGGTTGCTCTCACTAGTGATCAATCAAACACGAGTGTGGAATTTTGGTATAGAAAACATAGCACCATTAATAACAAGGACTAAAACATAAGGATGGATTAAGTTCAACTAAATTCTTTGATTGTTATGAGTTCGAGTTAGCTCAATTATTAAAATTTTTTATAATTGAATAAAAAATTTATGGTTCAAATTCCCATCAACAGGAAAAATTAATGGGTGTTTTAGCTTAATGATAAGAGTAATTTTCAATAAGGGGTTATAGGCTGAAATTCCCTATTTATCAAAAACAAAACAAATTTGCTTGTTTGTTTTCTTTTTAAAAATATTTCAATGGGAGGGAGGGTTAAACCCTAGCTAGACACATCAAGAGATACGGTGTAAACTCTTAATTAGTTAATACTTAATATTACATAATTTTATAATTTTTTTATTGAATGCTGTTTTTTAGATGCTTTTTTCCTTTTATATAGTATTATGCTTACAAAACATATTGGTTTAAAAAATAATAATAATCTAATTTAAAAATGTTTAAATTTTAATTTTTTTAAATATATTTTTTAATATTATATACAAGATTGTGTTATGGATGGTAGTACATAACATCTTATTGATAAGTAATTTGGTATGTTTATTAAGAATAAAATACTCTATAATCCAATTATTGGATTTTCAAAATTCATCTAAAAAATTTATTAAATAAAATAATGTTAACAAAGACTTAACATTAAAAAGTAATCAAAATTATGGATTTCATTGATTTAAACAGAGGTTTGCTCCCTTAAAAAAATATGAGGTTTTGTTACTTCGTAAAAAGAAATTATGGATTTCTTTTTGAGTGCTCCAATTCCATATGCATTCTTCATCAAATTCCACATCTTATAACCCTTAGAGCTTGGATCACACCAATAAACACATACTTCTCACTATAATTATCAAGCTTGGACCTTTCTTGAACTGGTACATGCACATATGCAATACTTCTAAACAAACATAAGTGAGAAATTGTAGGATTCTTTTTACTCCAAGCTTCCTATGTGGGGTTCTTCCTCATACAATCCTTATGTGAGACAAAAATTGGACAAATAGATTGCATAAGCAAATTCATCCCAAACTTCTTAGGACATTCACATGCCTTTAACATTCTTTTGGTCATGTTACCACTTACCACTATCTACCACATTTTGGTATTTGAGAAACACTTGCAAATAATCCAATTATCAAAAAAAAAAAAAAAAAAAAAAAAAGGTAACCCATGAAAATTAAAATGACTCCATCTAGTTGGAAAATGTCATTCTCACCACAAATCTATTAGCTCTGATACCATGTTTTTGAAGTTGGTGGGCCTTTATAGAACCACATTCCCAAACACTAATACACCACATATAATGGAAGAGACACAATCTCAAAGCACACCAAGGAAGATAGAATGAATGGAGAAGAGGATGGGAACTCCTTGTTTGGAATGGAGAAAAGCATGAGTATATATACTATACCATACAATCTTAAATTCCACCATATTAAATTAGATAATTTTTTAAAATTTTACTACACCATAGAATAACCTTTTTTATATTATTGAATCAGAGAGTTTCATATGACATATGGCTTTTAGGTACATTTGGAGTGACATGAAGAAAACAAGAAAATGATTCCCCTCTTCATATGTTTCCCTCTTTCTCATTATTTTGAAATAATAATCTAAATGATCATGGACAATTGGGGTTTCTACCAGGACCACCAAAATAAAATGAGTCTCCAGAATTTATGAGATTATCGCAAGTGGGATTTGTAACGATTGTTTGACTGTTCCGAGGACCCGTGAGAGTTTTTAAACCATCAATAACATTGAGATTTTTGAAGAAACTAGCCTTGCCAAGCCCTTCTTCAGGGAAATGGCCACTGCCCATTTGTGTTGTGTTATGCTGCCCATCTTGCATTAAGTTTATCACCTCTCCTCCCCATTGAACTGATGAAGCGCTATCAGACAGGATTGAGAATATGGAAGATGGCCAATATCCGAAGTCTCTATCCGCAATTTTCATCCACCAGTCTCCCTTTCCATTAATGTCCTATCTCATTGTACATGTCATGCAAATCAGTCTGTAATATTTTGAATGATAAATGAAGGTATAAAGATTAATGAAAGAGAAAAAAAAAATGAATCTTTTTGTGTAGAACAACATTGACACTTATATTCAACATCTTAAAAATAAGTTAGGTAAAAATAAATTATGTATAGAATTTAAAAACCAGAAGAAATAAGAATATTAAAACTAAAACCAAAAGAAATAAGAATTTCAAACATATATAAAAGTTGTATATAAAATAAGAATTTCAAACCTTTAAATTTAAACCAGGAATAAATACATAACAGAAATAAGAATTTCAATATTGTTACAACTAAACTAGAAGAAATTCAATTACTGAAACATTTGTTACTAGTGTGTCCAAAAGTAAAGTTTTGATAAAGTAATTAAATTGAAACATTGTTTACCTTCCAAACATAGAATTTGACTGAACGTTGGTACCATCATACAGGGCCGGCTCAATGTGAAGCAATTGAGGCAACCGCCTAAGGCCCCCTAAGTTCCTAAGGCCCCAAATTTAAGCAATACAAATATCTCTTTGTCATTGTGAGATTAATAGGCCTAAAATATTAACCAATAAAAGTAAAAGAAAAAATCAAATTTAAGTAATAGAGATATTTTCTTTACCATTGAGAGTATGAATTAAGCCCAAATATTAACCAATAAATTGAAAGTATTATTAATTTTATTAAAAAAACCACCAAAAAAAAAACATTGACTGTGCAAAACAGAAATCAAAGACAAAAAATCAAAATCAAAATCAATCTCAAACCTCAAACCTCAAATATTTTAATGAATTGTTGGAGAGTGACTTTTTCATATGTTTCTTAGCAACGCATTGGACCCTCCTCTCCGTTGAGCGTTGCCCTCCTTGAGATTTTTGCACTTCTCTGAAATGTCTTATTCTTAACTTACTTATGTCGTTGTTTGGTTCTTGCTACTTTGTTTTATTTTCTCAGAATGTTTACTTGGTTGTTTTGATACTTTTGCTACACTGTGAAACTTTAATCTTTTGACAAAGCATAGATGTGTCAAATTGGGTTGGGCTAGGGTCCTTGGGACATGTGGTAGCATAGTAATCTCCAACCACTCATCCCTACATACTTATCTCTTAGGGTTTTTTTTTTTTTTTTTTTTTTTAAATTTTATTATTATTTTAGTCACAAAAAAAAATTTAAACAAATTTTTACGTTCAATTTCTTCTTTGTTTTCTATTATATATGCATATATATTTTTTGGGTTTTAACTTATAATATCTAGTTGTTAACAAAAAAAAATTAATTTTGCTAAAAAAAAGTATAAATAATCAGTTATGCCACAAAAAAAAAAAAGTTTTGATTAGTTATATTGGATTAAATGTTAAAGAAACTTGAATACAAAATTTTTTTCAATAATTTTGTATCTTAAAAAACAGAAAAAATATATTTAAATAAAAATTGATATAAAAAGTTAAATAAAAAATTTATTAATTTAATATTATAGTATGAGAAAGGCCCCACATAACATTTTTGCCGTAGGCCCCACAATGTATTGAGCCGGCCCTGCCATCATAGTTGGAATAAGGGGCGACGCTTGCACCCATCGCAATCTGGTTGTCGACTTGAACAAAACCAGAGCACGCCAGATTGTAGCAACCTGTGTTTTGATATGAATCATCCTGCAGCAATGATAATTTTTTTTTAAAAATAAATAAATAAAGATGCTTTTCAAAAATGAAACAATATATTTAAACGTGGCTAGTGCTGGCAGGAAAGTCAAATATTAAAACACGTACAGTCCAATATGTGAAGAGTCTAGTGTTGTTATCTCCATATAGATATTCGTAGACCTGTTTTTGCACATAAAATAATTTTGTAAAAAAAAAAAAAAAAAAGGAAAATTATTAGTAATTAATTGTTTAGCAAGCGCCTAAAAGAAAAGATGATGATGAAATTATATATACCATCATGCCGGCTTCAATGGTATTAAGATCTTGACCATTTCTACCAGCTGTCATCCAAAATTGAGACAAGCTGAACTCTGTTGTTTCCTGGGTATGGGGATTCCACACGTTTATCTCTGCCATCATTCCATAGTACTTATCTCCTTGCTCAATAAGCACTGCATGCTAGAAACTCAACCATAAAAATAAAGGTTGTGAATGTCGATTTGAGTCCTTCGTTATAGTAGATACCATTGAGCTCAAACCTATTAATAATATTGGTTAAAAATTTGGACAAGGATTTGCTGCAAACATGTTTGTAGGAGTTGCTATAAACAGTATTAAGTGTCAACTTATGAAGCCAATATGTGTCCTGGGTCATGTGCTTGTCACATGACCAGCCAAAGTCCCCAAATTCCCTTAACCACAGATAGCTTAAACCCAAGTAAAACAAAACCCATCCATTAATTTCTTTACCGGTCCCCTGTCTCTCACACCACCACTGTTCAGCGCCACCCCCTGTTGGAGACACCTCGATCAGCTAAGCTCAACTGAGCCAAAACACTTCTTTCTCTCTCATTTAGTCTTACTCTCTTTCAAAAGTGAAAAAAAAAAAAAAAAGAAATATTTTCTGGTGAGGACGTGAGGTAGATGAGTAGATCTATTACAGCTGTGACTCAATATGTATGCACAAGGCTTAGATCCAATTATTCAGGAAAAAAAAGAAGACTTAGATCCAATTACTTAGTGGACCACATAAAAAATTATTGCCAAAATTTTTATATTGGCAAACCCACAAAAAATTTAGAACTTTAGATCAAAGCAAAGCCAACCAAGAAAGACTATATTCTTCAGAATGTTGTGTTTTGGGTTGAATTTATATTGGCAATGAGAGTGTGAGGCTCTAGGTAGAGAGTTGGTTCAAGTGGATGCGTGAGAGGAATATTTTGCTTTGCTCGAAGAGTCGGGCAAATTAAAATCATGAGATCAATTAATTAATAGATATTTTGCTTTGCTTGGAGAGTTGGAATATTTTGCTTTGCTCAGAGGCTAAGATCATGAGAGACATAGTAAAGGGAGTGAGTAAGAAAGGCTCTCGCTGCCAAAAGACGGTGGTGAACGATGGTGGAGTGAGAGAGAGGGACCGGCAAATAGAGAGATGGTTGGGTTATATTTTAGTTGGGTTGGTTAAGAGAGAGAGAGAGAGAGAGAGAGAGAGAGGGGAGTTGATGCCTGATGGTTAAAGCTACCTATGGTTAAGGAAATTTGGGAAATTTGGCTGGTCATGTGACAAGCGCATGACCCAAGACACATGTTAGAGATATATATATTAAACATATATTAGCCCAATGTAATAGGCCCAAGCCCATTCCTGCTTGTACTAGTAGTCTAGGGTTTAGTCGCCTATATATACTCATGTTAGGGTTCATTGTAACACAGGTTATTGTACTACACTCCTACACAATAAAGATGTAGCCCTTAAGGGATTCCTCCGTGGATGTAGGCCGTCAAGGCTGAACCACGTAACCCTCGTGTTCTTGATGTTCCTATTCTATGCTTCCTCTTCCGCATCCACTCTAGCATACACAACATGGTATAACACATTATTTAACATGGTATCAGAGCTAATATTCAACATGGTATCAGACCAACTCCGTTCTTAGCATCAAACAAATCTCTAACAAGCAAAGAAGATTTTAATGTGCACATCACCATCAGAAGTCACACATGCTTCTCTGCTGAATCTAGACTCCATTGCATCTTGCAGCCACGGTGGCTCAGTGCTTGTTCAAGGTCTACAAACTCAAGCAAAAGTCGTGACTCAACTTCTCAGATCTGTGCTAATCCAAGCCTCGCCTGATGAAACCAACACCACAGACGTGATCCACGACCTCCCGCGACCAAAACCCAGGAATTCGGCCACCAAAAGAAGCTACACGCGCCTCCACGCGCCGCCAACAGCTCCGAAACTCTCCCACGCGCCGCCTCAGATTCCTGAATTTCAGATCGTCTTCTTGGTACACGCGCCGCCCCTACGGCCTCCTCGTCCGCCGATCTACGAAACCTGAAATTCCGGTCCTCATCTGAAGTCACACGCGCTTACACGCGCCGCCAGGGTTTCTGTCTCGCCACCACGCGCCGGTATACGCTGACACGCGCCTTCACGCGCCGAAGTAGTCCTGCTGATGTCATCTGACGTCACGGTATGACGTCAGCAAATGCCACGTCAGCCCTAATTACGTCATCAGCCACGCAGCTCGCCACGTCAGCAGTGTTGCCTCGTCAGCCCACGTCACCTTGCTGACTGTTGACCCGGACCGACCCAACCCGGACCACCTGGATCTGACCAATGAGCTCTGACCGTTGACTTTGACTTTCTTTGACTTTGAATTTTTGCGTTGACCTTTGACCAAAAGTCAAAATTTTCGAAAGGGCCTATCTTGCTCAGTTTTTCGCGTAGATTCCAATTTTGGACTCCGTTTCTTCATTTGAAGCTCCAAAATTGGTCAATTGGCACATTCTTCATTGTGGTTTCTTCAAAGGCATTCTTCAAGGCATCTCCAAGTAATCTTCTCATGCTTATCCAAACTCAAGCCTTCATCGAGCTTCCGCCTTGAGTTTGAGGGAGGGTGTTAGAGATATATATATTAAACATATATTAGCCCAATGTAATAGCCCCAAGCCCATTCCTGCTTGTACTAGTAGTCTAGGGTTTAGTCGCCTATATATACTCATGTTAGGGTTCATTGTAACACAGGTTATTGTACTACACTCCTACACAATAAAGATGTAGCCCTTAAGGGATTCCTCCGTGGATGTAGGCCGTCAAGGCTGAACCACGTAACCCTCGTGTTCTTGATGTTCCTATTCTATGCTTCCTCTTCCGCATCCACTCTAGCATACACAACATGGTATAACACATTGCGTTTGATAATATTCTCCATTTAACATGGTATCAGAGCTAATATTCAACAACACATGTTGGCTTCATAAGTTGACACCTAATATTATTTGTAGCAACTCCTACAAACATGTTTGCAACAAATTCTTATCCTAAAAATTAAATAGTACCTCATGGATAACTTGACTGGCACTATATTGAGCACTAGGGATGGAATGATGTTTTTTCCTTCCATAATTTGCTGCAGAGCCTGCCCTTAATAAATCTTCTTCTTTAGTTCTTCTTATGGGAATGGTTCCTTCTGGGCACCTTCCATTCAAGTGCCATGGCTGAGTAAATTTGGGCTCGGAATTTGAAGAGACGTCGTTGCTCTCATCGAATGAAAACCCTTCTGGGTAAGAACTTGGTCTCATCTATTGCATTCAGTATAGATACCCATACAAACCCAGCCCGTACCATACATACAATAAGTATCAAATTATTTGTGATACCAAATGAAATTTACTTAATTAAACTAGTTACCTGTATTGTGTGATTTTTTAACAAAGGATGATCAAAAGCTGGTTGCTTATTGATATCTACGCAGTCAATTATATCTCTATCTGGGCTCTGTACCAGATACATTTTCTCATCACACATACATAGATATTAGTCAAAATTCACAATGTTGTAATAAAATTACACTGGTATTGTACATGGGACTTATGAAGAAACCACAACCCACAAAAGTGAATGACTCTTCTTAAGACTAAAGCTGAAAATACAATATAGAACACAAACATGGAATATGAAGTGATTAATAACCTCGATGGATTTAAGAGCAGGCTTGTTAAGGCGCTTCAATTGCTGCTGAACCTCCAGTTTTTGTTTCTTATCAAATATGGTGTTAGTGTTTCTATTTCCAAATGATGACATTGGTATGAGAAAGAACAAGCAGAATGTCATCTCTACTGCCCTCGTCCACCTCCTCCCACTTCCACAAGGCAGAGCCATGAGTGACTAGCTAATATTTGAATCAAGTGGCGGATTTTTGGTGTATAGAGATGTAATAGCTAGCTTTGGTCGTCCCCTTTGCAATACTTAAACATATATATACATACAAACTTCTATAGAAAGGATCACCCTATTTTTTGGCCATGTCTAAATGGGACTTTGACTTAGCTGTTTAACTTTAATTTTTTCACCTTAGAAGTACAAACTTCCTACTTAATTTCCTATTGACTACTGCAATTCTTTTGTTTCTTTGTCATTTTGCTGGACTATTGGAGGTTTCCAAAATAGACTTTTGCCTTGTTGAAAGCTAACTTGTTGAAAGCTAGCTGGTGGATATGATGGGTGTCTAATAAATGACTCTAATCTAATGACTTAACAAGGAGTCAGTACAGATCTTCTGCCGTGATTTACTGTGATGGAATAGGAATTTGGTTCCAATTTGGTTTTCTATGTAACACCTTTGGACCTTTGGTCGTCTTCTATCTAAATATTTTCCTGCAACTTTCTATTCTAGGGTTTATTAATTCTCCTCCATGGTAAAATTATGCATCAAACTTTAAAAGTTTAATTTGTAATTTTTTAATATAAAGAAATGTCACATCATTTAAAAAATACCAAGTTATTATTCTGTTAGTCATGTGAGCAATACCCAAGGGAGTCAATACCGTACCGGAGGCTGTACCGGTTTGGCCAGCGGTACGATATATTTCGGATACCGGCCAATACCGGTGTACCGTTTCGGGTTTACCGCTATTTTTTTATATTTATAAATAAATAAAGATATATATGTATGTATGTATGTATGTGTGTGTGTATATATATATTATAATAAATATAAAAGTTTATCATAAAACATTTCCTCAATTCAGAACTAATTATTCATGATTTTAGACTTTAGTATCAATTAAAAGAAAAAAAAAACATAATATAAAAAATAGAAAGATTAAAAGTTACCATTACATACTAAGAAAATAAATAATAAAAAAAAAAAAAAAAAAAAAAACTTTTTTTTGTACCGGCCGGTACGCCCGGTACCGGCCGGTATTGACCGAAATTGGCCGGTACGGCTGGTACGGCCGGTATTTTTTCCGGTACGAAACAGAGGGGTATTCGGTACCGGATTACTGGCCGGTACGGTATATTCCGGCCGTACCGGCCGGTACGGTACGGAATTTGCTTCCTTGGCAATACCAATAACGGAAGTTAACCAAAGGACTTATACGGCTTATTTTAAAAAATTGAGGGACTAATTGTGCTCACTTGAAACTTGAGGGACCAATTGCGCACACAAGATAACCAATTTTTATTTTTAGTTAAAAAAAAAAAAAAAAGAAACCAAACTAGTCAAGTTAAAATATACAACAAACTCAAAAAATTGACCCATACTGCACTTTATCTCTCTCTCTCTCTCTCTCTTGATGGATAGAGAAAACAAAGACCCATAAACTTGCTACAACTCAGCACAGCTAAGACCCATCAGATGGGCTATTAGTCTGGTCAGCGATGACATTACGAAGTCTTTAGAACACTAGTCTTTGCCAGCTTCCAATACATCAGGGTGATTAAACTGTGTGGAATAACGAGAAAGCCAATGGAGGTTTCATTGATTTAAAAATAAATAAATAAATAAATAAAATAAAAAACAAAATTAAAAAAAAAAAATTAACAAAGTGGTCTATTATTGGAGGTTGAGTTTTAATAAAATCGCAAGGTGGATGGTTGATGAAGTACGTACACAGTTAGACCTAGACTTATTGAAGGGGTCGAGGCTGGAATTCTTGACAATGAGTCAGTCTTTGGCCGCTAATATTGTATAAATATTAGCTAGTATTTACAATATTATAAATACTAGCTAATATTGTAATATTGTATTTCCTCTAGAAGATGAATTAATTTAACCTATTAAATAGGTGAAATAGCTTGAAAGACTAAAACCTTAGGCTTCCCAATTAAAACCAATCATATGACTGCATATTCGTATTGACTAATAAACTACATGATTGAATTTAATTCTCAATATAATTATGAGAATAAATCCACTTTTTTTTGGATAAAATAAATCCACTTATTTTGATTACAACCAAAGCATATATTTTAGTAAAATTTTCACATTAAGAACCCTTTGACTCGTTATTATTCATTGACAATATTAAAATTCTGGGCATCGATGACATTACCAAGTCTTTATAACACTAGTCTTTGCCAATTTCCAGTACCAACATTTGAAAGTCCCGGAGTAATAAAGTTGATTTTTGATTTCGAAGCTCAAAATTGCAAAACTTGACCCAATGTTCTTGGCAGAAAATTAGAATGGGCAATGGAGATTGGAGATTTTATGTACGTCACTCATTCGGAATTTTCTAACATTTCATCCCCTCATTTAAGTTGTGAATCTAATATATTGAACTTTAACTTAGGAAACCATTATTATGATTCATAGGACTGACTTTGGTTTAGGCCATTTGGAAAATTTCCTAAGACCCTCAAGTGATGCAAAGCCCTATAATTGTTGGTCTTATAGTAGAAAGTTTCAATCTATGGCATCCGCTTCTAATGGTAACTCTTTATCATCAGACTAAGACACTAATTAATTTTTGGTGTAACCGAGGATTGAATCTCAGATCTTTTATTCAAAATAATATTATACAATACTTTTATAGCAATCCAAATTAAAATATACTTAATACCCAGTAATGTTTTATAGATTGGGTAATTGGTTTTTGTCTAACTAATTATAAACTGTTTTTCTCTTTTACCCCTAAACGTAAACTCAAGATTCAAATTTAAAGCAAACAAGTACATACAATTTTAGATTATATATTATACTTCATACACAATTGTTGTGAACATTTGGGTTTATTTAGGTATTTGGTACAGGATTATTGAACCTTGTGGATCAATATTACTGCCAACATAGTGGGTTTATTAATCTACTGGCACTTCTCATGCCATTTAAAGTGATAGTACGTACCTCTTATTCTCTTAACACTAAAATAGATTAGCATTGTCCATTCCGAAAATGGTTTCTAGGCATGGAATAAAGGCTCCTTTGGAAACGTTATCTAGTTTGATTTCAATGTACACCTTTGGTTTTCTTCTCTAAGGATTTTTTCTACAAATTACTATTTACTGATTGAGTGAGTCTATATGGTAGCTGTAGGTGATAATATTTGTCCCTGCATTCCCATGAGTATTTCAAACTTGCCGGGAAGCACACTCACGAAAGAGGGAACTAGGGAAGACATAACTCAACATCGTGAGGCTTGAGTCTTTGTAGTCCAGTCATTTTTCTCTGCTAAAGTACTACACCGACATTTTTGAATCATAACGACCAAGACTATCCTCCTCTCAAGAAAATGAGTATCAAAGACTAGAAATGGCTTGATTCAATGTCAGGCTGACTAGGAAATCCTGATTGGTTTTGCTTGCAATCGTGAATCACAAGGACCGAAACTTAAGCATTGATTAACTTACACTTATGTATTCTCTCTACAGCCAAAAAAAAAAGGAAAAAACAAGAAGAAGAAGATACACTTGCGTAATACATATAAAAAATGTTATGTCCACAATATTTTCACAACAAATCCTAAGTATCAGGTTGTTATTAGTTGATATTGTTGAGGCAAAAAAGTTATTTTAGTGGATATATATATACACACACACAGAGCTTAATAGATAAGATAAGATTTGAATAACTCTTTGAAACAAGGAGTTATTCAAATCTTAGCTTAATAATGAAGAGAAAATGCTAAAGTTACATGAACTCACCCCTTTGAAATTATTTTTTAATATAGTATACCGATCACAATCTTAACATAATTACAGATCTAATTATATACTAAGATAGTATCTTTCTCGGCTAGGCTATTGTTATAATAATAAAGGTTATTGAGAGGTTTTTTTTTTTTTTTGGTTGGGGAGAGTTTCAACCTATGGCGTCTACTCCTAATAATAACTCTTTATCATCAGACTAAGACACCAATCAATTTTTTATGTAGGCGGAGATTGAACACCAAATTCTTATACAACCATTAGAGACTTTACTAGTTGAGCTAATTGGAACCCACTTAAAGGTTATGGAGAGTGATTGCCTATATAGCAGATCGAATGTGCACAATCCAAGATCAAATCAAAAAAATAATGTGCACAATCCTTTTCATCGAAAATGGATCTCAAATTGGGCTCATGTTAACCATCTGCAATTATGGTAGTGGACTCTGGGCCTCTAGCCATAAAAGGAAATATTGAAACCAATTGAGATCAGGTTCTTTACAAATTATTCTCATTCAATTCAATTGGTTTTATTAAAAAAAAAAAAAAAGTTGATTACTTTTAAGATTAGTTGTTGTTAGAGAGTATAGTGAAATTGATCTAACTTATTGAAACTTGAAAGTTGAAACACAAAGGTCACACTTTTTTTTTTTATAATCACAAAGATGTGTCCATGGCCAAGACCAATGTCTAAGGTGATTTACTAGTTTTGGCCCTCACAATATATGTGGTGCTCTGTATGATCTGTCTTCTTGAGGAAATTATATTGGCACCACAAATTCTTGGTTGTTAGATTTTATGAAAATATATATATATATATATAGAGAGAGAGAGAGAGAGAGAGAGAGAGAGAGAGAGAGGGATGCAAGAATTACGTGGTTTGGCCTAACGATCTTGGTTGTTAGATTTTATGAAAATATATATATATATATATAGAGAGAGAGAGAGAGAGAGAGAGAGAGAGAGAGAGAGGGATGCAAGAATTACGTGGTTTGGCCTAACGGCCTACGTCCACAAAGAAAGCCTTTGACAGCTACTTCTTCATTATAATCTAAATTTTCATGTTACAATGAACCCCGAACTAGGTATATATAGTGATTAAGAGCTAGAGTTAGGCATATATATATAGTAAGTAATATAATTGGGCCTCTTGAACCAATACACATAAACCTAATATCTCTAACATTGACAATCAGGCTTGACAAGTATTGGAACCTGCTTTGGTCCTTGGTGTGCATTTGGGCACATATTTTGTGTGTTAAAATGATCATGGTTCTAGGCCTTTACCTTGGCATTCATAAGGAGGACCAACATGATTTCTACTTGCAAGATACAATTCTATGTGATATGGGAATGTATAAGAAAGAAACAGAGCAAGACTCAGCAACAAGAAACTCTCCCCTATTGATCCATTGATCCCATGTTGGAAGGCATCAAATTATTGAGTAGGAAATTTGATGCTTGTTCTTTTGCTTTTTGCGTCAAGACTTGGTAACTTGGGAAGCTCACTGTGTAGCCCAGACCCCATTAGGCTCTATTTTGTAACTGGACAGGTCGGGCTCAGTCTGTTTGTTGGGCCGTCAGCATAGTCTGAAGCCTCCTCCTCTTATTTTTTCAGCTCTTTTATAAATAAATTTTAATATTCAACCAAAACTAAAATCTATAAGGTAAATATTTTTTTTAATGCAAAATTGTTGCCATCATATACTAGCTCTAAAATTTCTTCAACATGTAAATTGTAAAGCCTGTAGGTCTTTATTGTGAGTAGTATTGTCTACAAAAATCTTATTTAGTAGTACATAAAAGACACAATGATAATTAAAGAAAGAAAATTCATATGCCTGATACACGAGCAAAAAAAAAAAAAAAGAAATTCTTGATAGCTATAAGGAAGCTACAAGATTGATTATTTGCTTCTTTGTTATATATTATAATATAAACTCGCCCTGTCGAGATGACAACCTTCATATAAAGTCATCATTCTTCTACACCTGTGGTGATGAAAGATAATCTCAATTCATTAGACTAATAAGCTTTGGATTTCAAATAATGATAGTTTTTTATTTTTTGCTGAGAAAATAATAAATAGTATTAGTATGTTTAATTTTTTCCTCTAAATTAGGTTGAAGGAATCTCCTACTTCCTATTACATGTCAGTTTATAAGACAATTAATATTTTTACATCATCACTTGAATTATTAAATCATACAAAAAAGTCACATAACCATTAAATAGATTGCATGACTAAAAGTACATATTGATGATCTTATGAGCAGGCATACGGTGGATTGGAAGAAATTACCTTCAAATTTGTTTGGAGGAAAATATTGTCCATAACTTAAACATGTAAATTAAGTATTCATTTATGTTTTACTAGTAAGCAAATTTATGATGCAAGAATGCCGGCCCATTTGAATTTTAAAAAAGAAAAAAGGAACGCCCATTTGTAGAACTAGTAAGTTGCCTGTGCGATGCACGGATAATGTTATAATATTTTATGTAAATTTGATTTTGGAAAATATTATACATATATTATAGCATATTTATTATAAAACTTTGTTTGTAATGAGTTTATCATAAAAAGTAACAATTATAAATTGCACACATATATCTATTAGGGTAAAATACTATTTTGGTCCTTAAACTTTACTAAAAGTTTGTTTTTTATTACTAAACTTTATAAAGAGTTTTTTATAGTATAGAAACAAAAATAAGAATGAAAAATGAACTTTTTAAATAGTTTAGAGATGAAAAACAAACTTTTAGTAAAGTTTAATGACATAAATAAAATGTTTTCAATAGTTAGGGACGAAATATGAACTTTTCAATAGTTTAGGAACGAAAAATAAACTTCTTAAAGTTTAGGGGTGAAAAACAAACTTTTGGTAAACTTTAGGGACCAAAATAATATTTTACCCTATCTATTATAATTATTTTGTTTAAGTAATAAGCAATAATTAAAACATTTTAGGGTACTATTATATAATAAAAGTTGATAAAAGCATATTAATTCATTCTATATTATTAATTTTTATTATGTGATGTAATAAAAAGCTTCATTACAATTTTTTTTTTTTTTTTTGGTTTTTTCAATGCTTTGTTATTGCGGTATGGTGACGCTTGTTATCATCATCAATTTCTCATCTTCAACGTTTGAAGTTTAGTCCATCCATATTTGTTCAATTTTTGAGCTTTCATCATTTTTCTTTTTGTTGCATCATTTGTGTTATCATAAA
>NW_027070166.1:252566-338772 GCF_002906115.3 Quercus suber
TATCTAAAGTAGTTTGCAATTGTGTGTGTGTATGTGTGTAGTAGTAGTAGTTATAGTTAGATAAATATATTATAAATATTTAGAGAGTATGTAGTTAATGTGAGTGCCTCTAACTTTGGGATGGAAAGATTTGTTTTTGTTTCACATTTTGCACACCAAAATGATCGTGCTTGTGGTTTGACATTCATTTCACAAAGTACGTACAAAATGTAATATCAACCCATTGTTGTACCAACGTTACTTATTGTTGCAATACCTTAACAGTTCACATCTTGCAATGAACTTTGAAATTAATATGTATTATTTTTTGATATAAATAATATGATGTATTATTATTTTTTTACATAAATGATGAGTATAATTTGAAATGATTAACAAACCAATTTTGTAGGATCTCATTGAATGCATTTTATCTTTGCTATTGTATTTATATTATTTAAAGATAAATCCTCCTATGAAAACTTTTTTGCATATATTTTTGGTATTTCTTGTATAGGATCATGTTTTTTACCTTTCCTATCATTGAATTTATTTAAAGAAAATATTAAGTTAATGGTATTTTGTGAAATAGTATATGCTATTTATTAGACTTTTTGTTATTATAAATTTTAGAAATATGCACTTGTCAATTATTTCAACAACCTCAAGGATCTCTAGAGATTTTTTTTTTTTTTTGGTACTGGTTGATGACAGAGAATTTGTTTGCATAAATTTCATAGAACATTATTAATTGACAAAAGCATATTGAATTGAAATTGAGGAAAAATGGAGACATGATTTCATGAGAATGAGATTTTCTAGAAGTATCATCTATACGTGGGGGAGGAAGAAGACAGTTTGTAAGAGGGTAAGAGTTTTTGCTTTGACTTACACGTGAGAAAGGTTAAACTTTGGTCATATTATGTAAGTTAATAACTGGGCTTGAGTTTTTCATAAGGTTTGGTCTACTTTTAAAAGGTAGTCTATTTTGTAGTGAATAACTTTTGGTTTAATTGGTCTAATTGTCTAGAACAGCCTATATTTGATATAATAGTAAAAAGAAGTTACTATGATCTATTGGATAATGATAAAAAAATACTTAATAAAAAGAGGTAAAAAATGTTAAATTTAAACAATAGTAAAAATAAGTTACTATAATCTATTGAGTAACAGTAAAAAAAAAAACTAAATAAAATGAGGTAAAAAAGTCTAAATGCAACATTAGAGTGCCACGTGGCAGGACCTCATGCACTCTCACATGAGGTCTCTGCTTTTATATATATATTGATTTGATTTAGTTGGAATGGTGATATAAAAAATATCATTCTTTAATTAGGAAAAATGAAATTTCTCTCTTATTTTTCTTCCCTAATATATATATATATTTTGAGTTTTGACCTAATAATGTAAAATAAAAATTGTTGAAATGACATAAATTGTGAAGTTATTAATGAAAAAAAAAATGCTCATAAATGATATGAGGTTGTAATGTCACACGGTAATAAATTAACTATTTTTTAATAAGCTTTTTGTAATTTTTATTTAAACCCCATAGTTTTAGGTAAATTTTATTTAAACTTTATAGTTTCAAATAGTTTTATTAAAAATTTATAGTTTCAAATAATTCATTTAAACATTATAGGTTCATATAGTTTCATTTAAACCATAGAGCTGTAATGTCAAACTCTTTCTTTGTTGACATGATTTTCTTATTTATTGTGGAAAAAACAAAAAACAAAAATATTTGATTGACCTAAAGGTTTATTTTAGTACTTTTCTCCTTTCCCATATTGGACATTCAAAGTAAAATGCTTGTTTGATTCAAGTTTTTTAGACCAAAATCACGCTGGCAGTTTCAAATAACCACTTTTAAGCGTTTAGTAAAAGTTTGAAATTGTGTTTTTTAATCTTGTAAACGTAATTTAAGTGTGTTTTCGCATTACGTTATTTAAGCAATAATTGCAAGTCTCTACTTTTTCACAAAAGTCCAAAAAAAAAAAAAAAAGAAAAAAAAAAAGGGCTGAATCAAACTTCGTAGATTACCATAGTTTCAGCCACCAATGCTACCAGAACCATATATAGCACCGCCAAATCATTCCTACTGCACTCTTGTCCACTACTTATTCTTATTTATTAGAGACTGTAGAGTCAGACAAGCATGTAATCAATCACTTCAAGGTTGGTGCTTGTACACAAGGGACAACCAAAGCCATTGGCACATGCACGCATTTATGGAAACACAGTTACATAATTGAGAGAGAAGCTGTGGACGTTAATTTGATTGAAGAGGATAAGAACTTTCAATTTTTGATCCTGACTGTGAAAGAATGTCAACATTTATCTCACATAATTCTTGTATATTGCATGCGTTGTTTAAATTAGATCATGTGGTTTGGGAGATATGCTGCCAATTTATAACATCTAATAAAGACAAGCATAATTTACCTGTGACTTGAAGCCTTTGTCTGCGTATATAGTTCCAACTTCCAAGAAGTTTTTAACAAATAGAATGTAACTCAATTATAAGTTATAACAATACTCGTGTTCATCCTTTCTCTTGGAATTCAACGGAACAAGCAACTCCAATTTCAGGTATCAAAATCAAGCATTCTTGATTTATTGGACTAATACTTTGACCTTCATTGCAAGTACTATCATTCATCTTTGTCTCAGCCACTTCTCTTGTCTAAAGAATAATAGGATCTATAATGTCAATTATTCTTTCTGGCATATCTCTTTTGACAAAGTCACGAAGGTTAAAGTTATCATGAAAAATGTTATCAGTGAATTTTTTTCTTGTGATCAATAAGAATAAGATCTATAATATCCCACTCATAACAACTAATTAATGTCGACTTACAACTTATGATTTGTTGTAAAAGTATTTTGAAAATATTATGGATGTAGCCCTCCTCTTTTTCTTTTTCTTTTTCTTTTTTATATGAAATATGAGTGGGTGGAAAAAATTAAAAAACAAAAAAAAAAAAAAAAACAAAACGAAAATTGTTCAATAGGCCAGTCATAAGATTAGGTCCGATCCAAAATGAGTCCAGTTAGACCAAACTAGCATTAGGCCTGATCAATAATGAGCCCAGTTCTTAACTTGCATTCGGTCAAAAGAGATTGGGCCGAACAGAAGCTGAGCTAGTAACTACATAAACAAAAACACCTGGATCCAGATCAATAATAACAGGATAGATCCATCGATTCATTTCATAATCTCAATTCTCATGAACCCAATATAATGACCCAAAAGCTCAAGTGCACAAAAAAATTTAAAGAGAGAGAGAGAGAGAGAATTTCCATCAAAGTTTGTAAAATTAAGTCAAATTACATTTTTTTTTTTTTTTTTTATGAATTGCAAATCTAATTCAAATTATTACATGTTGAATGGATAAAATTTATTAAATTTATTTTGAATGCTTTTTGAATGACTGAAATTCACCGAAATGAATTTGAATTACAATTTGAACAATCCAAATTCTCCAAAATTATTTGGAATTACACCTTCAATAAATAAAATTCAGGAAAAATCAATTTCACTTACACCTGAGTTGATAAACTTCACAAAGTTAAAAAAATTTGACACATTACTCCGTTAACATTTAGAAGATTAAGTTTGAATTATACAATAAGTAGTTAAAATTGTCAAAACTCCCCATGATTAGACCTTAGCCAATTAGAATCCACAACACATACCCATGCGTCATAGCCCATTTTTAAGTGTTAATTGGAAAAATCATTCTTTGGATCAGAATAAGATTACTCTCTTATGATCCTTCATCAAGATTAGATGGGTTTATAAGTGTGAAAACTCAAATATAATTCAAAGGGGGACACAATAAGAGAATGGAATTAATAGGCAATAAATTATTGAAGTCTTCTCCATTAGTAATTGAACATTAGCTATATTATATTTTCTTTATTTTTTAGCAACTGCAGATGAGGAACTAGACCCATTACATGATAGACTTAATTAATCAGTTAATAATTTTAATTTAATTACATTATGGCAGATTTAAATAAATTGACCAATTAATTATTTTCATTTGATGGCATTACCCATCTGTACTAAAACAAATACTTCAAAATTTTTCAAGATTACAAAATTACTTACCATAGTTTCAAGTAGGGGTGTCCAGGAGACCCGTGGACCCGCTCAACCCGGTCAACTCGCCCGAGACCGACCCGCCGCCACCCGACCCGATGACTCTGGCGGTCGGACGCGGGTTCCGAACTGTCAAACCCGACCTCCGGCGGGTCGGTTAGCGGTTTTGCATTTCAAAACCCGTGAAACTCGACCCGAACCGATACTTCTGGAGTTTCCGGCGAAATATTACACAACCCAAACCAATCGCCGATATTTTTAAACGTTTCCGGCGAAATATTAAGCAACCCAGACCAAATCTTCCATACCTTTAATGTTTCCGGCGAAATATTCATCATACCAGACCAAATCCGGCGAGATCTCGCCGTTATCCGAGGAAATCTAGGCCAGATCTCGACGGATCCGACCAGATTTCGTCGTATCTGGCCAGATTTCGGCCAGATCTCGTCTGATCCGGCCAGATTTCGGCTAGATCTCGCCGGATCCGGCCAAAATCGGCCCCCGAAATGAAACCCGAAACCGACCCGATACAACCCGAAACCGACAAGACCCGAACCGAAAAATCCAGCCAGTTGTCCGGGTCGGTTTCGGGTCAAATTTTAATCCACCCGATTAATTCGGGTCGGGTCCGGGTTGGGCACAAACCCGACCCGGCCCGACCCGTGGACACCCCTAGTTTCAAGTAAACATATGAAAAGGAGTATCATGATATCTTAATACTTGCAAGTAATTTCCTGCATATGCACAAGTGCACTTAAGTTTTGAAATTTCTACCAACTTTCGAAAGAAACTTGTACGGATATCATTTGGTAGAGTTTGCAAGTTACTTATTCTTTATTAATTACTCCCATTTGTAAGGGATAAAACGATGTAGTTTGTTGACATATAATTGTAAACGTCAGTTTAACATCCTTACAATTTTTTTCCCCCTGATTCAATTAATTTTGTTACTTTTTTCATTAGGAAAATTTGTTCACTATGAAGATATATTGTAAATGCATAGCTTGTTTTTTGGAATATGGTTAATTTTTAATTTAAATTCATTACACTTGAATTAATAATAAGCTTTGGTAAGAGAATTTGGATTAGTTTCGAATGAGATAGAATTAACTTTAAACCGTGTTGAAAGAGTTTTAAATGTGTTTGAAATAGTTTCAAATGGACTTGAAATCGTTTTAAATTGGATTGAAGTAGTTCTAAATATGCTTCAAGTAATTTTAGATTGGGGGGACTAATTTAGATTTTATATTAAGCTTCCACATTAACATAGTATATAAAATTTTTCTTGAACAAGGGATTTGAATTGCGAGCTAAGATAACATATAATTGGTTACATATATATTTAATCAGAGCTCTTATATCCAAACAATGCCTCATTTATTAGTTCATTTGTCGGCACAAATTTGACAAAATATTCATATTTGTATATTCGGGACATTTGGAGAATAAAAGGCAAAAAAGAATATTTCCCTAAAAGTATTTCATATTGTTAAGTTATAATCGTGGATCATCTAGTATTGACTATTAGAAGCCAAAATACCAATTTTACTTATCAAAAAAAAAAAAGACCAATTTTATAATCAGTGACGTGGGTATTTACATCTCCTAACTAAATTTCTCAATAGAAATTAAAGAATGTAGATAGAATCATTGAGCCTAAGCTACATGTCGCACAAGTCATCTTATTTTATTTTTTAAATTTGCTAAATAATCAACTGGTTTAGTTGCAGGTTAAGCTAGATTCCTAACAAATGTACAGCAGATAAGGAACTTTATAGTAACGAAATTAGACCAAAATTGAAATGAACAATTAAGGCAAAGCTTAGCAAGAGCCTAGAGTAACCTTATCATGACATTCGGGTTTAATTACACACTAGTCGCGGACTCATGCGATGTGTGAGAATATATTATTATTTTAAGATGTGGTCTAATATATAATTTACTCTTTAACTTTTTTTTTTTTTTTTTTTTTTTGTTGAGAAAAAAGCAACTGAATTGACGAACTGAAATCAGTCAAAATCGGCTAAAAGCACATCATTAACTTGTGGTGGAACATCCTCCATCCACATAGAACATCAATCAATAAGTCTCACATATTTTGCTAAAGAATGAGCTATTGAGTTACCCGATCTGCGGGTGTGTGAAAAGGAAATACAATTGCAAGAATGTAAATAATGCTTAATAGAAGAAATTAAATGGCCAAAAGATGAGAAAGATTTCTCTTCCTTTCTTAAGGCAGAGATGACCACCTCTGAATCTCCCTCGACAATAAAAGAGGGTAGGTTGAGGTCCATAGCTAGGACGATGTCTCGAACTGCTGCTAGTGCTTCCACTTCATTTGATGAGGATGGGAGTTGGATTTTCTCTACCAAAGAGGCAATTACCTTCCCTTGAGAGTCACAGACTACCACTCCCATTCCAGCCTCTCCCTTTTCCTTAAACATTGCCCCATCAAAATTTATCTTAAGGAGTGGTGAAGGAGGTGGCTCCCACTTGGGTGTTTGCCTTTGTGGCTGAGGCAGTAGAGACGAAGCAACTGGTTGCGCTTGAGTGAATTCTTGGATCATTTGTTTTGCTGAAGGAATGACTTGAGAAATTGGGTAAGGCTTATTGCTAGTTTTGAGATGGTTGCACTGAGACCAAATCGTCTAAGCCAAAGCAGCAAAAAGTTCAGGATTCCTGCCATTCTCCAAAACGAAGCAAGCCAGCTCATAGAAATTTGTAAATTTTTTTGACCTACAAAACAGCCATAATGTGTCAGCTTCCCAAATGGCCGAAAGTTCAGCACAATCCCACAGCGCATGGTACCCGTCTTCTGCTCTCAGATTACAATGACAACAAATATCTTCAGCTAAGACTTTCCGGTGAACTAGATTTGTCTTCCTTGGTAAAGCTTCCTTACACGCCCTCCAGAGAAAGTTTTTTACTTTTTTCGACACCAAGAGCCCCCATATTCGACGCCAAACATTTGGAGTTTCAACTTGAACTTGAAGAGAAGGCTGAGGACCTACCTTGTCCTGAACAAGGTACCTATATTCAGACTTCACCATATACACTCTGTTAGGTAAATGGGGCCATATGAGTTTGTCTTCTACGTTGGTAGGACTAAGTGAGATTTTTAACATCAGTTCAGCTTCCAAAGGAGCAAAGAAACCAGCCATAACATCCTTATCCTAGCTTCTACTTGTTGGGTTGATGAGGTAATCTACTGTAGCTTCTTGTAGACCATCAATGACTAGAGATAAGACCCTCAGGTGCTTTGAGCTAGGCAGCCAAGGGTAATCCCATATCTTGATGGTTCTCCGTTGCCCACTCTTCAACAAGCCCCTCTCCACAACACCTCCTTACCCTTAAGTAAATTACTCCAAGCATATGAACCACTAGCACAATTTGGGGCCTCCATGAAAGAGTAGTCTAGGAAAAATTTGCTCTCAAAGACTTTGTGTAGAAGCGAGTCTTTATTGTGTAGGAGACACCTGTTAGGCTTTGAGTTTGTAATGTTGGCAAACCATGACAAAACATGACAAAAACTAAGTCTCATTAGTTTAGAATGGTCTGCATTGAAGCCCAAGACAAAAACCTCAAGTTAGGGATAAAAACAAATGAGTTACAAGCTGTTTGGTTCGATTGATACTCGATTGATACTAGTGATTTTCGATCAATCGAAAATCGCGTATCAGCAAAATCAGCAAATACAAAAAGGCCATAACTTATTCGTTTGAAGCCCAAATCGCAAGCCGTTTTTTCCAGTATTTAAAGGACATCATAAGCTAACCCTAGGTAGGGTTTCCAGAGCCTTTTAGAGAGATTAGAGTGCCTCTTGTGCCTCTTTGGTATTTTAAGGTTTTGTACACAAAAGGCTCACTAAGGTTGTTGCTCATATTGCTATTTTGTGTAAATCTCTTGTGAGATCTAGAGGAGCTTTCCTTTACACAAAACTTAGGGTTTTCAAGGAGGAGATGTTATCTACACCTTGATGATCAACTCAGTTGCTGCCATTGAAGTTTAAAGAAAAACAAGTGTAGGTGCTTGCATTTGCTGGAGAATCCAAGAAAGGAGTCCATGGTCTCGGAGCTTGCACATAGTCGTGTCAGTAAGTTCTACTGGTGGGTAGCAATAAGAAGTCGAACGTGAGGGCTTATAAGTCTTATTGTATGAACTTCGATTCTTTCAAGATAGTGGATTCAAGTTTACCTTGAGGATAGTTAGGTCAAATCCTTCCCAGGTTTTTATTGTGTGGTTTCCTGGGTCATCATTTCATTGTATTATTTACTTTTCCGTTGCTTTATACTTGATATGATTATGTGTTTGTGATAACCTAGATTTGTATAATTTGACTAAGTTAATCACTTGGCTAATTAACTAGGTTAATCTGGTTGTGTTAGGGGATCTAAAAACTGTTCAAGTGGTATCAGAGCGGGTAGTTCTCTATTTGAGATCTTTTAATCTCTGAGCTGATCTTTGACCCTTGTTGTCATGGATAATTTGAAGTGTCTTTCTGATCATGTTTCTGCTCATGCCTCTATTGATTTTATTGATATCTGTGAAACTCTTCGTAAGAAATTATCTAAATCTTTGAAAATTTCTAAGAAATTCAAGGAAGAGTTAAAATTGGCTAATCTTGAAAAAGAGGAATTGATTGTTAGATTAGATGAATCTAATAAAAAGAATGAGTTTTTGAGAAATCAAATTTCATTTGAAGATGAGAAGATGAAAAGCTTGGAACAAGAGTTAGTTGAATCTAAAGTTAAAATTAAAAATTTGACTAGTACCAAGCCTGCTGTTGATAACAGAAGTGTTTCTGTTTCTCTTAAGCCTAAAGCTGAAAAAGTTTATATCCCTCCTTTCAAGAGGAATAATAAAGAAAATGCTTATTTTGTTAGGTTAGAAGCTTGCATATGGTCGTGTCAATAAGTTCTACTAGTGGGTAGCAATAAGAAGTTGAGTGTGGGGGCTTGTAAGTCTTATTATATGAACTTTGATTCTTTCAATATAGTGGATTCAAGTTTATCTTGAGGATAGTTAGGTTAAATCCTCCTTAGGTTTTTATCGTGTGGTTTCCTGGGTCATCATATCATTGTGTTATTTACTTTTCCGTTGCTTTATACTTGATATGATTATGTGTTTGTGATAACCTAGATTTGCATAATTTGACTAAGTAATCACTTGGCTAATTAACTAGGTTAATATGGTTGTGTTAAGGGGTCTAAAAACCGTTCAAGTGGTATCAGAGTGGGTAGCTCTCTGTTTGAGATCTTTTGATCTCTGAGCTGATCCTTGACCCCTGTTGTCATGGATAATTTAAAGTGTCTTTCTGATCATATTTCTGCTCATGCCTTTGTTGATTTTATTGATGTCTGTGAAACTCTTCGTAAGAAATTATCTAAATCTTTGAAAATTTCTAAGAAATTCAAGTGAGAGTTAAAATTGGCTAATCTTGAAAAAGAGGAATTGATTGTTAGATTAGATGAATCTAATAAAAAGAATGAGTTTTTGAGAAATCAAATTTCCTCTGAAGATGAGAAGATGAAAAGCTTGGAACAAGAGTTAGTTGAATCTAAAGTTAAAATTAAAAATTTGACTAGTACCAAGCCTGCTGTTGATAACAGAAGTGTTTCTGTTTCTCTTAAGCCTAAAGCTAAAAAAGTTTATATCCCTCCTTTCAAGAGGAATAATAAAGAAAATGCTTATTTTGTTATGTTAGACAAAGGTAAAAGTTCTGATGTAGATGCTGAAGTTTCTAAACCTATGTCTAAACCTGCTGCTAGTGTGCAAAAGAAATTTGTTTTTGTGCCTACTTGTCACCTTTGTGGTGTTGTTGGTCATATTAGACCAAATTGTTATTTGTTAATGCAAAAACCGTTCAATACTGATGTTCCTAAATTTGTTCCTGTTTGCCACTTTTATGGTGTCCATGGTCACATTCGTCCTAATTGTCATAAATTGAAATTTAAGCATTCTGTGTTTCAATCTAGGATATGTGATGATATTTCTCCTACCATAAGTCCATACAAATTTTTTCATATTATTTTGAAAAATTTAAGCTTGTTGGCTTGTGAAAGGAATTTGCAGGATTTCAGTATCTCTCAGAAGATTGGTGTAATCCCTCAAATACACTCTGCTTCACATGGATTTTCATCTACAAAACCGAAGACTCATGCTCAATGGGTGAGAAAAGATTCTCCAAGGTGAGTGTTGCTAACTTGTCCTTGATGTAATTCTTTCAATTAATTGTGGACATGTTTTGTTTCTGGTTTTGGTCGTTTTTTTAGGTTGTTTTTTATTAAAAAAAAATCCAAAAACATTGAAAATTTTCAAAAAGACAAAAATATTTTATTTTGTGTCTTGTTTTATTTTTCTTGAGGATTACATGAATTGCAATATCTCTCTCTTGATTTAGAACATGCTTGACATTGTGGAGAAACTTGAATAGTGTGTTATATAAGTACTAAGCTATTTATGATTTTGTATGAGTATGTACTAGTTTGTACATGTACTCATGGGTTAATTAAGAAATTGATATTTCTTGTTTGTGTACCCTCTATAACTTAGTTTAGCACTATTATGCATAGTTTGCATTGTTCATCTAGCACAATGTGTGCCTTTTGTTTTTTGTCGTAATTTTTTTTTTAAAACCAAAAATATTTTTGTGTTTTGTATTACATATTGTGGATTTGGAATCAAGGTTGGCCACCTTATCTTTACATAATATGTTTATGTACCTTGTTTAGCTTAGATGAGCTTATTTATTGCACTTTACTAGTTGAAGCTTTGTAGTGCATATTATATGGGAAAGATGTTTATGGTGTTTATCACTTTGTCTTAATCTTGAAGTTACATGTTATTTG
Organism: Quercus suber; assembly: GCF_002906115.3. Classification (NCBI taxonomy): domain Eukaryota; kingdom Viridiplantae; phylum Streptophyta; class Magnoliopsida; order Fagales; family Fagaceae; genus Quercus; species Quercus suber. The sequence goes on from NW_027070166.1 coordinate 263,502, forward strand.
ACTGTCAGACTTGATCCTTTTGAGAAAGGCATAAATAACTATCTCACCACTGTTCATTAGCCAATCATGAACACCTTAGTGCATATTGTAAGATTTTGTGCTCGAAAAAGTGTAGCACATGCACAAAAAGAACATAAGGTGTAGCCTTGGTTTAATTGTTTAATGCTTAAAATTGGTGTGTATTATTAGGCTTGATGCCAAATCACATAATTAAAATTGATGTGTACTATTAGGCTTGATGCCAAATCACATAACTAAAATTTGTGTGTATAATATGAGGCAAAATTCAAGAAACTTACATGATTGCAAGCTTATGTTCTAGGAGATTTGAGAGTTATATGATGTAACTCTTTAGGTGATAGTCTCTTTTGAATTCTATGTGATGGATTTTGTAGACTTTGTAGTTGATTTCTATTCACATATCACCTCACATGTATATCAAACTTTTGCTAGTTGCACACACTACACAAGTTACTCTTTACTAAACTTGGTACATTTTATTGTGTGTGATCTTATTGTGGCCATTCAAGATGAAAAGTTTCTTGATCTTAATGTAAATGTGTTTAAAGTTTGAGAAATTGGAAATTCTAGAACTTGAATGTACACGAATTGGGGATTTTGTTCAAATTGGGTTTAATTGATGAAATTGGCTTGTTGATTTGATGTAATTAATCATTATTATCTGTTCTCTAACTTGTGTGATGATCAATTCGTCAATTTATTTCAAAACATTCAAGTGGTTTTCAATTTTTTTTTGGGTTTTTGCTAGAAACTCTATGCTCAAGTCAATTTTGTGAATTTAAACTCATATTGAACTTAGTTTCACTGCATTAAAGCATGCATCATGACATATTTTTTCATGCATCATTTTTGTTTAGGATTCACATGCATTGCATTGTTTTCTGTATCCATCTTGCAGTTTTGCAGTCATATCTCTCATTTTTTTCACACATAACATGCATACACTTCGCTAAATTAGGTACTCAACTTGATTTAAAAATTAATTGATTAATTTTGCAGTTATGTACTTTTTAGTATATGCTATTTTTGATGTGTGAACTACAAAAATATTTTTCTTAAGAGATATAATGGATAATCAATGTGCAAATATTTTCTCTACTCATGCAACTGTTTATAGGTCACATACTGTCATGTTTGCATTTTATTGAAAGAAAGAATATTTTTTCTTCATGTGTATCATCAACTTAGTTTTTTTTTTAAAACTTGGTTTGTGTCTTTTTATTTATCCCTACCCTCTTTATTTTTCCCTAAAACCGTTTTTCCCAAAACCGTTTTTCCCAAAACTTGTTTTGTTTTTCCTATTTTTATAGGGGAGATATTTTTTTTAACCTTTATGGTTCTTAGGGGGAGTTGTTGCTCTTCATAGGGGGAGTTGTCTCTATTTTCTCTTACTCTGTTGCATATGTTTTCTGTCTACCTTCTGATTAGGTAGTCTTTGTCAATACGTGACAAAAAGGGGCAGACATAGATGACCTATTTGTTTTGTTTAGAGGGAGAATATAAAAAAATTTAGATGTATCTAACTTAGGGGGAGAGTTAGTTTGCTTTTGTTTTTATATTTGTGTTTCATATTATTATTTATGTCTTTCTTTCCACACATGCGTTGATGTGTTCTTTTAAGTGTTTTCAGGAAAGACAGGTACATTCTGATCAAGACCTTCTACCTCTTCTTGCAACTACTAGGTTAGGAGTCTTAGGTTGGGATTTGTGATGTATTTGGGCATTTTATTGTATATGGGTATTATGTTGTATGCGTGTTTTGTCACGGATTGTCAACAAACGTAAAAAGGCCATAACTTATCCGTTTGAAGCCCAAATCGCAAGCCGTTTTTTCCAGTATTTAAAGGACATCATAAGCTAACTATAGATATGGTTTTCCAGAGATTTTTAGAGAGATTAGAGTGCCTCTTGTGCCTCTTTGGTATTTTAGGGTTTTACCCAAAAGGCTCTCTAAGGTTGTTGCTCATATTGCTGTTTTGTGTAAATCTCTTATGAGATCTAAAGGAGTTTTCCTTTACACAAAGTTTAGGATTTTCAAGGAGGAGATGTTATCTATACCTTGATGATCAACTCAATTGCTACCATTGAAGCTTAAAGAAAAACAAGTGTTGGTGCTTGTACTTGCTGGAGAATCCAAGAAAGAAGGAGTCCGTGATCTCGGAGCCCGTGGTCGTGTCAGTAAGTTCTACTGGTGGGTAGCAATAAGAAGTCAAGCATGGGGGCTTGTAAGTCTTATTATATGAATTTCGATTCTTTCAAGATAGTGGATTCAAGTTTACCTTGAGGATAGTTATGTTAAATCATTCCCAGGTTTTTACCGTATGGCTTCCTAGGTCATCATATCATTGTGTTATTTACTTTTCTGCTGCTTTATACTTGATATGATTATATGTTTGTAATAACCTAGATTTGCATAATTTGACTAAGTTAATCACTTGGCTAATTAACTAGGTTAATCTAGTTGTGTTAAGGGGTCTAAAAACCGTTCAATGCCAAGCTTGTTTAGCTAACAAAGCATCATTGAAGAGAGCCAAATCTTTAAAGCCCATACCACCATCAAATTTGGATTAGATAAGTGTCTCCCATTTAACCTAATGAATTTTACACTTATCACCTCGTTGCCCCTATCAAAATTTCCGAATAAGACTCTCCAATTTAGTACAAAGCTCTATAGGAAGTTTGAAGTAACTTATAGTATAAGCGGGGATTGCTTGTACAACTGCTTTGATCAAGATCTCTCTCCCAGCCTGAGATAATAAATTTTCCTCCCACCCTTGCAACTTTCTCCAAACCTTCTCCTTAATGAAGTCAAAGCTGGCTTTTTTCCTCCTCCCTACAAAGGATGGTAACCCAAGATACTTCTCATACTTTTTGATCTCCAGAACCCCCAAAACTTGTTTGATATGCTCCCTTTTTTCTTCTGAAGTGAGCTTACTGAAGAAGATGGTGGTTTTATTCCTATCTATTTGTTGGCCAGAACAGCTCCCATACACCTCCAAAATCTCCAAAATATTATTGCATTCCTGTTCTGTGGCTCTGCAAAAAAGTAGACTATCATCTTCAAAAAGAAGATGTGTTAGTCTAGGGTCGTTTCTACATAAAGCAAAGCCCTTAATATCTCCACAGTTGACTGCTTGGACAATCAGACCATTTAAACCTTCAGTACACAGCAAGAGCAGAAAAGGAGATAATGGGTTGCCCTGTTTGATACCCTGGGTTGGAGTAATCAAGCCTTTAGGTTCCCCATTAATCAGGATGGAATAGGAAACAGTAGTAATGCAAAGCAGCATCAATCGAACCCATTTTCCAGCAAACCCCATTTTCCTCATCACTGCTTCCAAATAAACCCACTCCACTCTGTCATAAGCTTTGCTCATATTCATCTTTATGGCCATATAATCATCTTTTCTAGTGTGCCTCTGCATGCAATGTAAGGACTCAAAAGCCACCAAAATATTATCTAAAATAAGACGACTCTTTGTGAAAGCACTCTGATTTTTCAGTAATAATATTTGGTAAGATTATTTTGAGTCTATTTGCTAAAACCTTTGAAAAAGTTTTATACAATACATTACAAAGGCTAATAGATTTAGACACAAATTCCGGATTTTTAACCTTTGGAATAAGAGTAATAAAAGTATGATTAAGGTTAGCAGGCAAAGATGTAGAGTTTAAAAAATAAAGCATAGAATAGGTGACATCCTCACCTAATAAGTCCCAATAAGTTTGATAGAAAATAAGGGGCATACCATCCGGGCTGGGAGCTTTTAGGGGAGCCATTTGTTTAATTGCGTCATGCACCTCTGAATCATCAAAATCAACCACCAATTTTGCATTCATCTCCTCATTAATAATGGTACTTATATGCTAAGTGGTATTCTCTAAATTAGTGGGGTTGGCCGAATGAAATAACTCCTGATAGTAAGCCACAATATTTTCGGCCACTTCATCCTAACTATGACACCAAGTGCCATCAACTTTCTTTAGAGAATGGATAGAGTTACGTCTAAATCTTTGAGTGGCACGTGCATGAAAGTACTTTGAATTCCTATCACCGTATTTAGCCCACTGAACTTTGGATCTTTGCGACCACATCCGAGCCTCCTTTTCTATAAGACTATTAATTTCAAGCATTAGTTCTTTGACCCGAAAATTTTGTCTAGACCTCATGGCTTCCCTTTCAGCTTTCACCAACTCCTTTTTCTTTAATTTCAGTTCTCTCCGTATACTGCCAAAACTCTTCATGCTCCACTTCTTCAGTTCAACGCAACATCGCTCAATCTTCTTTATAATTCTAATACCCGAGTGAATAGAATCTTGCATGGCCTATACAGATTGAATAGTATCCATGCACCCTCTCTCTGCCAGCCACATCTCTTTGAATCTGTAGGGTTTGGTTGCAATCGAGAAAATCAGATCCTTTGGCACTATCCATATTGGACAGTGATTCGAAGAGAAAGATAGTAAATAGTGGACAATGGTTCTAGCAAATTTAAGCATCCATTCTCTATTAGCCAAACCCCTATCCAGTCGCTCCCACACCGAATGACCATCATTAAAGTGCTTCTTCCAAGTAAATTGAGATCTCGTAAAGCCAAGATCCATAAAACCACACTCGTCAATGGCATCTCTAAAGAGTTGCATATGTTCTTGACTTCTGATGCTACCTTCCAATTTCTCTGATTGTCTAGTGATTTCATTAAAGTCTCCAAAACAAAGCCAATGAAGTGTCATCCAAGAATTAAGCTCTCGAAGGAGATTCCAAGACTCTATTCTTTTGTGTGTCACAGGTTCCACGTAAAAACACGTAAGCCTCCATGCGCTCTCTACCCCTTTACTTACAATGGCATCAATATGGTTTTTTGAAGACATTTGAACTTGCAAGTCCACATTATTCTTCCAAAAGAGAGCCAAACCTCTCCCTCTATTTATTCTTTCTACAAAGTGTAGATTATCAAAACCTAAATTCCTCTTTATTTCTTTTAGCCTTGCTTCGTCTGCCCATGTCTCAGCTAAAAACACGATAGAAGAATCTTTAGCCCAGATTAAATCTCCAATCTCCCAAACTGTATATGGGTTCCTAAGCCCACGACAGTTCCATGCTAAGCAACTCATTGGAACTGGTAGGACTGCATAGTAGCCTCCACCAATATATAGTGATCTCCATCTGAAGTCTGCATCCTTTCACTTGTCTGTACAGTCTCTTCACCACCCTTAGCCTCAATAGTATGTTTACCCAAAGTTGGTGCATGCATGGCTGGTTCAACATTCTGATCTGAACGTGCCAAACATTTCCAAGTTCTCAAGCTTGATTGGTTCCCTTCAAGGTCACTTGCGTTTTTATTGGACCCATGTGCATCATTATGGGTCAATGGAGCATTAATGTCACGTACACAGCTCACACTGGCATTGCTAGACACACTAGGGGACACATCTTCCTGAAAATCTGGGTTAGCTACAAGGGAGGCATGAGAATCATATTTATTTAATTCCATATCAATATCATGAATTTGATCTTCAAAGTTTAGTAGTTTACCATATTAGTGTGCGTGTTAACAGGCAACACAATAGGAAAAGATTCAGGGCCATCAACATCGTTACCTACTTGGGAAGTTGGAAAGTTTGTTGCCTAAATTTTTGGAGTTGTTGTATTTTGAAACTCATTGGACGAATTGGGGTCAGTGGGGCTAGTAACCACCGTCTGTGGTGTCTCCTCCCTCTGTGGCCTTCTCTCAGATCCCCTATTATTTCTTACTGGATCATTTTCCCCATCGAAATCTCCTCTGGTGCTTTAGACAAACACAAATGACTTCTTCCCTACTGAGAAAGGGTAAGCTCAGAGCCACGCACCATACCCCTGCTGATCTAGTGATAGCAATCCTTTGCTAAAAAGCCAAACACTGCACTCTTTTGCATCGTGGGACACCAGGCCACACCAATAACAGAAGTTAGGCATCTTCTTGTACCTAAATGTTACCTACACCTCGCCGTCCTTGCCGAGGAGGACTTTACGTCCTCTACTGAGAGGTCTGGTAACATTAACACTGACTTGGATCTGTAAAAAATCACCACTAATTAATTCTTTGGCCCGTGCTGCTATAGAAACTTCCCCAAGGCTTTTCCCGATCTCATAAGCCGTCTTCTCATTTAGTTTGTTCACTGGAAGCCCATGGAGTTGAACCCAGAATTTTACAGTGTGAAATCTGATATTCCGAATAGGGCTTGAGCCATCATAGCAAGAGAGAATTATAAGATGTTTGTCATATGTCCACGATTCTGTAGCTAAATCCTTCTTGGCCTCGCTTTCATTGTCAAACACGAACAATAGAATATGATTACCAACATCTCAGATCTCAAAACCATTTCGGGTTTTCCACAATGGCTTGAGAGTTCTTCCAATCGCCTCTATGTTAAGTGCTCTTCTTGTCATAAACTTTGTTGCGAGAATCGCCTCTTTAGCAGCAGGATTTTCTTCATCCACAACAACCCTGTTGCTTTCTTCATCTAGCAGAGAAAACTGTTTCCAATCATTGAGTACGGCCTCCATAACCTATTAAGGGTGCTTAGTACAATAGAAAGAAAGAAAAAAGATTTTTGTTTCCCCACACCAAAAAAAAACCACAAGCCTTACTATCAACATAGTCAATAGAGGGGAAGATTATCACTTCTAGAGGACGATAAAGTATTCTACAGCCCCGTCTCTCTAAACTGCATTAGAGAGTCGTGAGCAGAGAAAAACCACTAATAAAGCCTACTTTTACTCTTTAACTTAATTGTATATAATTTGTTCTTCCAAAATATTAAACAATTTCTAGCTATCTCGCTATTTTTACAAATATATAAATTTATCATTTTTGGTGTTTTTGTTTGATATTATCCTTTTGATTGAAGTGGTCCATTTTCTTCTAAATATTTTTACTATGAATTATATTTTCTTAATTTCTTTTAGTACAACTAAAATTTTTAAATTTAAAATTTTCATTCACTTAAAGATATTATCATGATAATAAAAAATTATCACGTAATTACAATTAACATTATTCAAATAATTGATAGGCACATTTAAATTCGTGATAGTCATGTAGATTGTATTTTGATATAAACTCAAATTTTCACTTCCAAACTAAGGATTAACTTTGTAAAGTTGTTATTTAGAACTATTTTTTTTTGTTGGCTTTCATTCCGTGACAAATTTAATTGTAATTATTGTTCAATCTTTTGTACCCTGTATTTATTGTGGGATTTGATTGTAAGGGTTGTGTGATTGAGAGAGAGAGTGTGAAGACTCAAGCTATTGAAGACTGAAGTGTTTTCGCGGGTATCTCGTGACTAAGCATCCCGCGAAGTGACTCATGTACCTTGCACATGCTGGAATGCATAGAGTCAGGCCAAGATGGAGACAACTATGTCTCGTGAGTATCTTGCAAGTAAGTCCTTCCTACGAGACACCTGTGAGATATTCTGTTCTGCCAGCCTATCCATTATGATACACACCTTTTGTGCCTATACTATTTATACCCACATTACCCATAAATGTTGAGGAGTGCTTTCGAGAGAAAATCCTAGCCAAACACCTTAAGAGTTAGAAATTGTTATACCCACAATCCTCTACACATTTGCTTGTGGAATTTCCTCAACTCCTACCTCTCCATTTCCATATCATTGAAAGGTTGATAATCCAAACACTTACCACACCTTTTCAGAGTGTCAAGTATAGTTTTGGTGTTGCTAGGAATCATTGGAAATAGTCAAAGATGGCAAATGCAACATGGAGCTTGTTGCAGGATCTGGAGAGCTAGACAAGACACGGTTCCGAAAAGTCTTGTTGGAGTAAGATCTTGGAGGGCTTAGGTACATCAGGTAGATTAGGCTTGGAGGGTCTCTTGCTAACCCATGTATCCAAACTGATTGTCTAATGGATCGATTATTGCTAGGTGGGCGGCAGAGAGGTTTTTCACTGAATTCTTCAGTTTCCCCTTCGATAACACATCAGCGTGTTATCTTGTATTTGCATCTTTCGTCCCTACTCTTTTACTTTCCATTTTACTGTTGTGTTGCTTAGATTATGGATTAGAGTAGTTTGTTTGTTTATTTGCTCACTTTTACATTATTCCGCACTTAGTATTAAGTTAGTGTAAAATCAATCGAGCCGTAATTTTATTTTGGGGGTCTTAACAGCTCTTGTGTTTTCAACATATTTTCAAGCTTTAAAACTCAAATAAATATCAACCCAAAAACTATAAGAGGGAAGAAAAAGACTTGTGATGCGAACTCGAAAAACACAACACCAAAACATATCAAGAGTTGCAAGAAAGAATTATATATATATATATATATATATATAGAGAGAGAGAAAAGAGAGAGAGAGAGAGAGAGAGAGAGAGAGAGAGAGAGAGAGAGAGAGTTATCATATTCTAGCGTGGGAAATATGGATTGAATGAGAGATAATAGTTTATTTATAGTAAAGAAGATGGGATACGAAGAGTCAAAATAAGAGGAAGATGAATGGATAGAGAAAGAATAACGGTAGGGTAGAGAGGAGTGGGAAGATCAAAAGGTAAAGTTAGAAGGAAATGTTGGAGAAAGTGGGAAATTAATAAAGGGAAGAAGAGTAAAAAATGAGAGAGTAAGAGCTGAAAATAGGTGGATGATGTGGTACAATAAGAGAATAATAACATTAAATTCTACGTTTCAGCTTTTAGATATATATAAATATAGATTCGTTACACTTAATGATAGCATGCCTATCTGTAAGATTGAATTTATTCAATCATGTGTTGGCTTTATTCCGTGCCAAATTTGCTTGTAATTTAGCAATTAGATACTCTGTATTTAGGTGGGAATTATGTAAGGGTAGTGTGTGAGAGAGTGTGAAGAAATCTCAAGAAGTGTGCAATTCAAGGGAGTCTCGTGACTGGATCTCATGACTGGCGAGTCGCTAGAATGGCACACGTGAGAAGCATGCAGGGGGAGCTGAAAGGTCACGACAGCTGGAGCACTATAGGACAAAACTTCCAGTCTAGCCAGGCAGTTAGCTCGTGACTCAAACTCATGACTCGTTTCAGCTCGTGCCAAATTTGCTTGTAATTTAGCAATTAGATACTCTATATTTAGGTGGGAATTATGTAAGGGTGGTGTGTGAGAGAGTGTGAAGAAATCTTAAGAAGTGTGCAATTCAAGGGAGTCTTGTGATTGAATCTCGTGATTGGCAAATCGCTAGAATGGCACACGTGAGAAGCATGCAAGGGGAGCTGAAGGGTCATGACAGTTGGAGAACTGTAGGACAAAACTTCCAGTCTGGCCAAGCAGTTAGCTCGTGACTCAAACTCACGACTCGTTTCAGTCACGAGGTCGAGTCGCTAGAATACCCTGTTTGTTAAAAACTGATCTTTCGCATTTCTCATACACCCTACTATAAATACCCTTATACCCACGAAATGTAGAGAGTTTCCAAAGAGAATTTTGAGGGAGAAACCCTAGAGAAAAATAAGATTGACTCATTCACAATCTTCATCCTTTAATTCTCCAAATTCCTTTACTCTCACCCTCTCCATTGACATATCCTTGAGAGGTACATTTGCCAAATCATTATCTCACCATACCCATATCTATGAGGAGGTGTTTTGGTGCTTGGGAAGTAGTTCAGAAGGGATTAATTTATTTTGGTTGATGCAATGGGCTATTGCAGGATTCGGTAAGCTGAAGAAGATAAGGTTTGGTGTAACCTTGTTGGAGTAAGAAGCTTGGAGGGCTTAAGTGCACTGGGTATATTAGGCTTGGAGGGTCTTCTGCTATTTATATATCCCAACTTTATTCTCTAGTGGATTATTGACCACTTAGAGGGCGGCAGAGAGGTTTTTCGCTGAGTATTTCGGTTTCCTCTTCGATAACACATTGCCATGTTATCTTTGTATTTACATCTTTCTTCCCTTTCTTTTTACCTTTTAATTACTGTTGTGTTGGTCATTAATTATGGTTTAGAGTGTGTTACCAATTTGGTTATAGCTTATATTTCATTTTCCGCACATATATTGTTTGATTATAAGCTTGTGTTGATAACTTTATATTTGGGGGTCTAAATGTTCATTGGTGTTTTACACACTATTTGAACTTTCACTATCTATGAATTATCAATCCCCCCCCCCCAACACACACACACACACACACACACACACATATATATATATTCTAGAACTAAATAAGAGATTGTGTTCTCAGTGACAATCCTGACCAACTGTTTTCTTCTTAATTTCTTTTTGTCTAACAAAAAAAAATAAATAAATAAACAAGGGAAAAAAATCAATCATGTAGTAGAACATGTAGAAAATTTCTATATGGGTTTGCGATTTAACTGTAATTGAAACAAAAGCACCAAGATTCTTCAAATTTTCTTGACAAAAGAAGAAGGGAATATGAATTTACATATATGTTGCATAATATTTACACAAGAGTATGCTTATCAAAAAATATTTACATTGACTACAGATGAGAGGATTTCACTTTAAATCAGTTCAACAACACAAATCCAACTGATTCCTCCCAATTCCCACCAAAGCTGGTGAAGTAGAAGGTGAGGAATAATTAGAAACAGCCAAGACCAAGGACTCATATCCATAAAATGCCAAAGAACATAATAATATTTGTCTATTAACTAAGTGGCATGCAAAGTTGGGAAATATAAAGTGTTCAGAGGCTCTTAATTTTATTTTATTTTTTTGAAAAAAAATTATAAAACATTCCTATTTTTTATATTGCATCGCTATTTTTTCTTTGTATTTCTATATAAAAAATGACCGATTGAAATATACACAAATTCTAGTATATATATATATATATATATATTTTTTTTTTGGAGAATCCAAATTCTAGTATAAAATAGTGTTTTAATTTTAAAACAGGTTTCTCAAATTTTTTTTTTTTGAAAACTTACAAGCTACAACTTGTTTGGAAGAGGGAATGAAAAAAAAATGAAAAAAAAAAAAATTTTAAAATATTCTTTTCTTCCCTTGTTTAGGAGTTTAATGTCTTGTTGGGAAGTTTAAGTGAGAGGGAATAAAATTGGTAGAACTTAAGAGGGAAAACTCATTCTTCTTTATTCCCTCAAAATCTCAAAATTTCATTCCCCTTAGAATTAAGAGAAATTGGAGGGAATGAAATTAGATTTAATGAAATTTTTTACTATTACTACCAAAATACTCCTATATATTTGACATTTTAATTTAAAATAGGACTCTAATAGTAATATTGTTATAAAATGATATTATTCCTTTAACTGTATGTTACTCCTAAATAAGGTTACGTACCTTCCATTCTTTTATTTAAAACATCCAAACAAGATTATTTAATTTTATTTCCATTTCTTTCTTTTCCATTCATTTTATTTAATTAAATACATTTCACCCCATTCATTTATAATTATTCAATCCCATTCTTTTATGAACCCCTAAACGAAGGCTTAAACTTAAAGAGAGAATCCTTTCATAATTATAAACTTGTGTAAAATAAAAACATACAAACAAACATGTAAGTGTTTTTTTAAATTGAAAAATGGAACTCTTATTAATTCAAACAAAATAAAATTACATCATTTGAGAAAGTATGTTTTAAGAAATAAGGGTTCTCCTCAATCGAAGTAATATAGTGCCCACCATTTCGGGCATGTTTTGCAAACAAGTAGGATAGTTGGTCACCATTCCTCCTTGTGTGACACTTGAAAAGTCCGGAGCTCATGTGGCAGTCATGAACTATAATCCCAATCTCAACCTGGTGTTGTGACGGAAAAATTAGTTGTCAAAATTTTTTTTATAGTGGGCCAAGTTGGGTGCAGATTAGCAAATTCACAAATCTACCTAACTCGACCTCACCTACCTATATTTAATATATAATATAAAAAATGAAAAATTCAAGGAGAATACATTGCATATATACGGTAGCTGTTGTCAGTCAGTTTAGTCTATTGGTATCAAATATGTTCTTTTTATTTTTTCCTTTTTATTTTTTGTGATTTTGTTTCACTTTTGTACCTTTAATGGAGTTCATCTAAATTTATGTATTTCTTGAAAAAAAAAATCTGAATTTATTTAGAAAACTTTTTTTTTTTTTTTTCGTGTTGATAATTTGAAAAATAAAAACATACAAACAAACATGTAAGTGTTTTTTTAAATAGAAAAATGGAACTCTTATTAATTCAAACAAAATAAAATTACATCATTTGAGAAAGTATGTTTTAAGAAATAAGGGTTCTCCTCAATCGAAGTAATATAGTGCCCACCATTTCGGGCATGTTTTGCAAACAAGTAGGATAGTTGGTCACCATTCCTCCTTGTGTGACACTTGAAAAGTCCGGAGCTCATGTGGCAGTCATGAACTATAATCCCAATCTCAACCTGGTGTTGTGACGGAAAAATTAGTTGTCAAAATTTTTTTATAGTGGGCCAAGTTGGGTGCAGATTAGCAAATTCACAAATCTATCTAACTCGACCTCACCTACCTATATTTAATATATAATATAAAAAATGAAAAATTCAAGGAGAATACATTGCATATATAGGGGTAGCTGCTTTCAGTCAGTTTAGTCTGTTGGTATCAAATATGTTCTAGCAGCCTGGATTGAACAATAATTATTTTCTTCCACCCATTCCTTACATGTTGGATTTTCTCTACAACCGTAGGGCTTGCCCACTACTCTAGCCCTTGGAATGTCTCTAGGATCATATGGGCTATCAATGGGAAACTAGGCCCTTCGGCGAAAGAGATATGTTTCCCTATGGCCCAATAGAGCCAGTGCCCATTTGGGATATCGGGCTTCTTAAAGAGTTGAGGCATCTTTTGCTATTTTTGCATCACACAATTGGAACCGATTCCAATTTATTTATTTATTATCAATCTCTAATTTGGGGTTAGATGAGCTGTGGTTGGATCAAATGGACACAAACACAATGTTACACTGGACCAGAAAAGGATGGACAATATACGTTGAAAAAAAAAAAGCAAAAGAAAGTGAAGAAAAGAAAAAAAAAAAAAAATTGTTAGTTAAGTGTGATATAGTACCATACACGTATGTGTTACGTGGATTATTGATTATATTCTTTTTATTTTTTGTGACTTTGTTTCACTTTTGTACCTTTAATGGAGTTCATCTAAATTTATGTATTTTCTTGAAAGAAAAAAATCTAAATTTATTTAGAAAACTTTTTTTTTCCGTGTTGATAATTTGATTATTACAAAAAATGGAGGGATGGTTTGAACACTTTGAATCATAGTTCTTCTAATAAAAGAGAAGCAATAATACTAGTGAAACACAATACTCTTAACAATTTGTGTATACCTTTTTAGTTAGGGTCATTATTATAAGTAGGTTTATTTTCTTTGTGCTGCATGTTGGCTGTTAGTTGTTGCAAATAGACGGGTGGGAAAATACTTCATGGTAAAAATGATAGTAGGTTATTATTGGTCCACTTCTACCCATTTCAGTCTATTAGGTTCATATTGGTCCACTTCTACCCATTTCGGTCTATTTGGTCCACATCAGTCCAATTGGTCCCATTCAGTCTGTTTCAGTCCACTCTGATCCATTTTCTTCCACGTTGGTCCATTAGGTCCACTACAGCTCACTTTGGTCCATTTGGTCAACTGTGGTCCACTTGGGTCAAATCAGTCCCATCTAGTCCATTTGGTCCAATTATATCACTTTCTTAGTGTAATGTTTGTAACTCCAATTACATCATTTTAAAAGGGTTTTGGACTAACATTTATTGAGTCTCATTTACTATTTTCATTTTTACATTAAAAAATATATAACACCAAATTTCTTCACGTATCACGCAAGTCTGTGACTTGTTAGTTAGACTAATTCCTCAATAGCAATTCCTCTAAAATTTTCCAAGAGAATAGTTCAATCTATACTAAGTTTCCAAACAACATATGATGTGAAAGTGGAATGGGGTTTAAAATCTTAGTGGTTTAAGAAGAGTAGGATGACCAGCAATTGAGAGCACTATGTTCAAGCAAACAATTCCTAATATCTTATTAAAATTAAAATTAAAAAAAAAAAAATCCTAATATATGATCTTGCGACAACTATAAGACCTCATATTCTATTTTTATTAGCGCAAAATAAAATAATGTGAAACTTGGAAATCTGATGGGAGCATTTTCGCTCCCACTGTTTCTGCCATTTTTTTTATATGAAAAATGAGTTGGATGAAAAAAAAAAAAAAAAAAAAAAAAAAAAAAAAAAAAGAGGGAAGAAGGAAAAATGTAGTCATAAGATTAGGTCCGATCCCAAATGAGTCTAGTCAAACCAAACAAACTTTGTCCTAAACACATTGACTACTGGTTAGATTAACATTAGGCCTGATCCATGATGAGCCTAGTTCTAAACTGGCATTTGGTCAAAAGTGATTGGGCCAAACCGAATTGAGCAAGCAACTACATAAACCATATACCTGGACCTAAATAAGACCAATTGGTTTATTTCAAAATCCCAATTCTCATGAACCCAATATTAAAGAAAATGACACCAAAGCTCAAGTGCACCCAAAAAAAAATAATAATAAAAAAAAAAGGAGAAAATTTCCATCAAAGTTTAATTACATTTTGAATGGATAAAATTTATTAAATTTATTTTGAAATGCGTTTTGAATGATTGAAATTCACCAAAATGAATTTGAATAATCGAAATTCTCCCAAATTATTTGGAATTACACCTTCAATAAATAACATTCATGAAAATTCAATTTCACTTACACCTGAGTTATTAAACGTCACAAAGTTATTCTAAATTACTTTTTTTTTTTTAATTGGTTAAAATTCACCAAAATTAATTTGAATGGTTGAAATTCACAAAATAACTTAAAATTACATCTTCAATTGTTGAAATTAAATTCACCATATTAATTGAATTACACCTTAAGTTGTTAAGATTAACCAAAATTAATTTTTTTTGACACATTGTTCCGTCAACATTCATGAAATTAATTTTGAATTATACAATAAGTTGTTAAAATTGTTAAAATTCCCTAGGATTAGACCATTGCCAATTAGAATCTACAACACATACCCATGCGTCATAGCCCATTTTTAATTGTTGAAGGGAGAATCATCCTTTGGATCAGAATAAGATTACTCTTTTAGGGACCTCCATCAAGATTAGATGGATTTGTAACTATGAAAAGAAAAACCCCAAATATAATTCAAAGGGGGACACAATAAGAGGATAATATCACAGCAAGCAAGCGACAATATTGAATGAATATAGAAAACACAAAAAAGCCACACATAGCTTAAAGCACAAATCAAGGAAAAGGCAACAGTGTTTGTTTGTTCTTTTAGACCCCTATAAACTAGATTTGTTTAACCTAATTAATTAACCAAGTAGTTACTTAGGTTTATTATCATATCTTGGTTAAACACAAACAATCATATCACTAAGTGCAAAAAAGTAAAAAAGACAAGAGATATGATTATCTAGGAAAACCAATGAAACTAATAGTTTCAAGGTAAAAAACCTGGGGAGGATTTAACCTAATCTATCCTTAAGGTAAACAAATTCATTATGATAGAATGGAACTTTACAATAGATTTTCTCCATAAAATCTTAAGCTACCTCTTGTAGTACTTACTCACACGACCACATGCAGCTCTGACTCCATGGACTTTTCTATTTGAATTTGCTTAATTAACACAAACACCTATGTTTGTGACTCTGAGATCCCACTCAAAGGCTTAGAGCATCAACAGTAATTGATCTTGTATGCAGCAACTTCTACAACATCAGAACTTGAGTTTCTTTAAAGAATATTGCCGGTAGAAGATTTTAGAGAGGTTTGGGTACAAAAACCCTAGATCTACAATTGGAGGCACAATATGCACTCTCCTCTCTCTAAAAAAACCCTCCTATGGTTAGCTTATAATGTGCTTTAAATACTGTAAAAAATGGATTGCGATTTGGGCTTGAAACGGTCAAGTTATTGGCTTTTTACGTTTGCTGACTTTTTCTAATTTGCGACTTTCAACCGATCGAATAGCAATTGAGAGCAATCGAGAGAACCAGATTGCATCTCACTTTCTTCATCTTGAGCTTGAGTTTTTATCTTGGACTTGAAAATACACCATTCTAACTCAATAAGACTTACTTTTTGTCATGGTTTGCCAACACTACAAACTCAAATCCTAACAATCTCTCCCTTTGGCAATTTGTGACAAAACTTACATACAACATAATGCCCATATACAATAAAATGCTCAAATACATCACAAAACCCAATCTAAAACTTCTAACCCAAAAGTTGCAAGAAAAGGTGGAAGGTCTTGATTAGAATGTACCTGTCTTTCCTGAAACACTCAAAAAAGCACATCAATGCATGTGTTGAAATAAAGATAGATAAACAACAATCAACTAATATGCAATAACAACAAATAAAAAATATGCAAATTAACTCTACCCCTAAGTTAGATACATAAAAAACTTTTATTTTCTCCCCTTTTCAAAAACAATTTCATCTCCCCCTAAATAAAAATAGTTAAAAACATTTTCCAAACATGTTCCAAATTTCATTTATTTCTTCCTTTTTTTGTTATGTATTACAAAAACGGTCAACTCTACCCCTATTGGCTTTTTTAAAAATAGTTATTGGCTTTTTAAACATAACAATTAAACATTTTCCAAATTTCATTAGAAGGTAAACAGTAAACATACGTAATAGAAGTCAAGAGAAAATATAGTTGAGGCTGCACGGAAAAATCCATGTTTCTATGCAAAAATTTAGTCTTCATATATCAGCCCTAAAATTTCTCAAGATTGTAATTCAATAGGGTCTATATTATGAATAGTTGTTTAACTATAAATTTCTCAAAAAAAGAAAAAGAAAAAAGCTTTAGCTATAAAATCTTCAATAGTGCATTAAAACACAAAGTTTATTAATGATGAAAATTTTACATACTTGATACAGAAGAAAACAAAAATACATGACTACAACAGGGAAGCAATAAGATTGATTATAATTTTCTCCAATCTTATATATCACTGTAAAAAATGGATTGCGATTTGGGCTTGAAACGGTCAAGTTATTGGCTTTTTACGTTTGCTGACTTTTTCTAATTTGCGACTTTCAACCGATCGAATAGCAATTGAGAGCAATCGAGAGAACCAGATTGCATCTCACTTTCTTCATCTTGAACTTGAGTTTTTATCTTGGACTTGAAAATACACCATTCTAACTCAATAAGACTTACTTTTTGTCATGGTTTGCCAACACTACAAACTCAAATCCTAACAATCTCTCCCTTTGACAATTTGTGACAAAACTTACATACAACATAATGCCCATATACAATAAAATGCTCAAATACATCACAAAACCCAATCTAAAACTTCTAACCCAAAAGTTGCAAGAAAAGGTGGAAGGGCTTGATTAGAATGTACCTGTCTTTCCTGAAACACTCAAAAAAGCACATCGACGCATGTGTTGAAATAAAGATAGATAAACAACAATCAACTAATATGCAATAACAACAAATAAAAAATATGCAAATTAACTCTACCCCTTTTCAAAAACAATTTCATCTCCCCCTAAATAAAAATAGTTAAAAACATTTTCCAAACATGTTCCAAATTTCATTTATTTCTACCTTTTTTGTTATGTATTACAAAAACGGTCAACTCTACCCCTATTGGCTTTTTTAAAAATAGTTATTGGCTTTTTAAACATAACAATTAATCATTTTCCAAATTTCATTAGAAGGTAAACAATAAACATACGTAATAGAAGTCAAGAGAAAATATAGTTGAGGCTACATGGAAAAATCCATGTTTCTATGCAAAAATTTAGTCTTCATATATCAGCCCTAAAATTTCTCAAGATTGTAATTCAATATGGTCTATATTATGAATAGTTGTTTAACTATAAATTTCTCAAAAAAAGAAAAAGAAAAAAGCTTTAGCTATAAAATCTTCAATAGTGCATTAAAACACAAAGTTTATTAATGATGAAAATTTTACATACTTGATACAGAAGAAAACAAAAATACATGACTACAACAGGGGAGCAATAAGATTGATTATAATTTTCTCCAATCTTATATATCATAAGCGGAAAATCATGATAACAAGTAACAACGATGTGAATATGCCATAATCCTTGTGCATCTGTATAGTGAGGGAAGATAATTCCAATATTGTAAATAATAAGCTTTGGACTTCAGAAAATGATACTATACTAAATGTCGTTTTCCCTAAAATAAAAAGAATTCAAAAGATAGCAATTATCAATAACTTAACTTGTAAGTTAAAATTTTAATCATGTTTTAATTAATAGTTATCTTTTCTGCTTTGCAAAATAAAAAATTGATAATACTAATATAAAGACACATGTCTTCTAATAACTATATGGATGCCCAACCAAATTATAATGCCTAATGTTGGAGCATTTTAATATTAATTAATTAAAATGAATAAATATTACAACATAAATGTAAAGATGTGGGAGTGAATATGGAAGATGAGGAGTTAGTAAAAATATTTAATACCACATTGAAAAGGAGAGAGACTATTTTTTTTTTTTTTTTTAATTGTGGTGGTTAATGGGCTAATATGAATTGACTTAGATATTGGGCTAGCTACATGTGCAAGGGGGAGGTGAAGAGTAGAGGTGTCAAAAATATACTAAAAAGAATAGAGAAGTTCTTGGCAAGGAAGAGTGTTCTTTCTAGTGGAGTTTTGGGCTTGAATAGCGATTATTTCTATTATTATTGTGTTCGCACCAACAATTTTAAGGAGATTCAAGTCATGAAGCCTACACAAGAGAAACCAAATGAGTTTGTTGGAGATCTCAACAAGCCCTTTTGCTTTAAGGGAGCCCAATTCAAGAGGTGGAAAGGAAAGGTCCTATTCTACTTGAGTCTTCTCAAAGTCACCTACATCCTCACTGATAAGAATTCGTCAAAGGTTTCTACCGATGAGATGAGTGAGGAAGAATATAGTCTCCATCAAGAAAAAATAGATAAGTATACAAAAGATGAATACAATTGTCGCTCTTATCTTTTGAATTGTCTTGCTGATCAATTTTATGATTATTATGATACAACTTATAATTCTGCCAAGAAAATTTGGAAAGTTTTACAAAGCAAGTATAATACCGAGGAGGCTGCTACAGAGAAGTATGTTGCTAGTAGATTTTTTCATTACCAATTGGTGGATGGAAAATCGGTGGTGGATCAAGCACAAGACTTCCAAATGATTGTGGCAAAATTGAGATCCGAAGGTATAAATATTGGATATAATTTGGTGGTAGCTCACATAATTGATAAACTACCACAATCTTGGAAGGAGTTCCAAAAGATTTTGCTTCACAAACAAAAGGAGACATCCTTGGAGACTTTGATCACACGCATCTGTGTGGAGGAGGAGGCTAGAGGACAAGATGCGCTTATGACACAGGAGAGCAATGGTAATTACACCACAAAGGTAAACCTTATTTCAACCAATAATAATATGCCCAAAAATTATTTTCCTAGAAATGGTCAATTGAAGCCTAAAAAAAGAGTTTTCAAAAATAATAATATACCTCAAGGAAGGGGGAACCCGAATAAAAATTATAATAAGAACCAAAGGCCCCTTTCACAAGATCAATTTAATAGATCTTGTTTTGTCTGTGGAAAGAGTGGGCATGCTCGATTTTGCAAATTTTTGAAACGTGAATCTGTCCCACAAGCTGACGTAACCGAAGAGCCTTTAGTGGCTATGCTTATAGACATCAGTATGGTGCAATATGTTGAAGGGTGGTGGGAAGATTCTAGTGCTAATAGGCATGTTTGCTATGACAAAAATTGGTTCAAGTTGTACACTCCTTTTGAAGAAGAAAAAACTGTTATGCTTGGTGACTCTAGCAAAACCAAGGTTCTTGGGAGTGGTGAGGTTGATTTGAAATTCATTTCTAGACATGTTCTAACATTGAAAGATATACTTTATACTCCGTCCATGAGGAAGTATTTGATGTTAAGTTTTTTGCTTAAGAAGGCTGGCTTTAAGCACACTATGGAATCTGATAATTATGTAATCACTAAAAATGGATTATTTGTGGGCAAGGGTTATGCCTGTGATGGAGTGTTTAAATTGAATATTGAGAATAATAAAGCATCTACCAGTTTAGTTTATATGCTTTCTTCTATTAATTTTTGGCATGCTCGTTTGTGTCATATAAATAGTAGATACGTGGGAATCATGAGTAGTTTAGGATTAATTCCAAGACTCTCAAAAGATTTTGGAAAATGTAAAACTTGTAGTCAAGCTAAGATTACAAAAAGGCCTCATAAAAGTGTTGTAAGAATTATCGAATTGCTTGAGTTAATTCACTTCAATTTATGTGAATTTGTGGGAATTTTAACTAATGAAGGAAATAGATATATTATCACTTTTATTGATGATTTCTCAAAATATACACCTATTTATTTGTTGAAAAATTTCAAGATTTTTTAAAAGAAGTTGAAAATCAATTCGGTAGAAAAATAAAAAGAATAAGAAGTGATAGAGGTCGTGAGTATGAATCAAGTGCATTCAACTCATTTGTTCAATCTTTGGGAATTATCCATGAAACTACTGCACCATATTCACCTGCTTCTAATGGTGTGGCTAAAAGAAAAAATAGAACTCTAATTAAGTTAACAAACGCCATGCTAATTGAATCTAGTGCAACTTTACTTTTTTGGGGTGAAGCTATTTTAATTGCATGTCATGTTTTGAATATGGTGCCACATAAAAAGTCACATACCACACCTTTTGAGAAGTGGAAAGGACATAAGCCAAATTTGGGATATTTGAGAGTATGGGGTTGTCTTGCTTATGTAAGGCTTACTGACCCTAAAATACCTAAATTAAGTATAAGAGTTACTACCTGTGCTTTTCTTGGTTATGTGATTAATAGTGTAGCATATAGATTTTTTGATCTTAAAAACAAAATAATTTTTGAATCTCGTGATGCAATTTTTTATGAAGAAAAATTTCCTTTTAAATTGAAAAATAGTGGGGGTGAAGAAAATATTTTGTCATAATCCAATTCTTCTACTTTACATTTACAAAATCAAGAAAATTTTGAAATGGAACCTAGAAGGAGTAAAAGTGCTAAAGTTGAAAAGGATTTTTGTCTTGATTATTATGTTTTTAACATTGAGGAAAATCTCCAAAATTTAAAAGAGACTTTAACATCACTTGATGCTATATTTTGGAAAGAGGTTGTAAATGATGAGATGGAATCTCTAATTTCTAATAGAACTTGGAAATTAGTAGATCTTCCATCGGGTTATAAGACCAGAGGTTGTAAATGGTTCCTTAGAAAAAAGTTGAAACTGGATGGATCAATAGATAAGTTTAAAGCTAGACTTGTTGCAAAAGGATTTAAATAAAAAAGTGATATTGATTTCTTTGATATTTTTTCTTCGTTAACAAGAATTGCATCTACTACATTGTTAATTGCTATTGTTGTGATTTTTTATTTGAAAATTCATCAAATGGATGTAAAAACTGCTTTTCTAAATGGAAACCTAGATGAAGAGATTTATATGGATCAATCTGAAGGCTTTGTAGAGCCTGGCCAAGAAAGCAAGATATGTAAGCTGACTATATCCCTATATGGCTTAAAACAAGCCCCAAAGCAGTGGCATGCAAAATTTGATTCCTACATGATCAAGAATGATTATAAATCAAATGAATGTGATAAATGTATTTATTCTAAATCATGGAATAATTTACATGTTATTATTAGCCTCTATGTGAATGATATGTTAATTTTTGGCTCTAATATTCATGTTATAAATGAGGCAAAAAATATGTTTAAAAGCCATTTTGATATGAAAGATCTTGGTGAGGCTAATTTTAATTTGGGCATGAAAATTACAAAAACATGTGATGGATTATTTCTTGATCAATCACATTATGTTGAGAAAATATTGAGAAAATATAATTTTCATGATCACAAAAGTGTAGCATTATTGGTAGTTTGCGTTATGTTATTGATTGTACTAGACTAGACATTGCATATGCAGTAGGAGTGCTTAGCAGATTTACTAGTAAGCCTAGCAAAGATCATTGGCTAGCTATTAAGCGAGTCATAAGATATTTAATTGGTAACAAAAGTTATTGCTTATTTTATAAAAAGTACCATGCTGTGATTGAAGCTTTTAGTGATGTTGATTGAAATACTTTGTTAGGTGATTCTCTTTTTACCACTGGTTATATTTTTACCTTAGGTAGTGGTGCTATTTGTTGGAAATCTAAAAAGAAAACAATAATTGCTAATTCAACAATGGAAGCTGAATTAATAGCGTTAGCTTTAGCTAGTAAAGAGGCAAATTGGCTTAGAAATTTGTTATATGAAATTCCACTTTGGAAAAAGCCAATTCCACCTATATTAATTCATTGTGATAGCACTGTCGTAATTGGTTGAGTTAAAAACCATTACTACAATGGTAAATCTAGACCTATAAGAAGAAAGCACAGTACCGTGCGATCTTATTTGAGTAGTGGCATCATAACTTGTGGATTATATTAAATCTAATGATAATCTTGTAGATCCATTTACCAAGACCTTGGCAAAAGATAGAGTTTGGAATACATCGAGGGGGATGGGACTAAATTCTATAAAATCATGAGCCATGTATGAGGATACGTAACCTAAGGACCAGAGATCCTAAGAATTGGGTTCAATGGGAAAAACGAATCATACGATGGTCGTAACAAATGCATTATTTATTTATTTTTAATTATTTATTTTGTAAATAATTTTTTTAATGGTTCATCCCTATGATGTAAGTGCATTAATCCTGTAATATGGAGAGGTTGAGTAAAAAACTCTTAATGAAATTTGTAGCTCGTATGAGTGGGGTGTCAAAATTACAAGAGCACCATTGACAAAATTTCACCTATGTGAGTGTGGGGGTGGGTCCGCTCCCTATGAAATTTGGACTTAATCTCAAATACACTCATGAAACTATCAGCACATGGCCGTAAAGTGCTAACTATAAAAGCTCATGTCAACACCTAAGTTGTAAGTAGTGATGCTTAATTTTCCTAAAGAAGTTCTAGCTCAAGTCAGAGACCACTACGACTCTGGAGTCGAGATTGTTGTTTTACTAAGTGAAGGTTCAATGCAGAGCACACCTTCATGATGCATAGTGACTCGTCTTTGCCTGGTTATATCTCTTTAACTAAAAACTTTAATATTAAAATGAGTGGGGGATAGTTGGAGCATTTTAATATTAATTAAAATGAATAAATATTACAACATAAATGTAAAGATGTGGGAGTGAATATGGACGATGAGGAGTTAGTGAAAATTTTTAATCCCACATTAAAAAGGAGAGAGACTATTTTGTTCATTTTAATTGTGGTGATTAATGGGCTAATATGAATTGACTTAGATATTGGGCTTGATACATACACAAGGGGAAGGTGAAGAGTGGAAGTGTCAAAACTGGAAATGAATCAGCCTCTTGGATCCTCCTACTTGACAGCCCATTCAAAATAATTATCATATCCATTGATGAGTAAATGGCCTGAATTAATATTTCATATTTATTATGGAAAATGAAGATCCATTAACCCACTTAATGGACTATCTGTTTGGGCCTTTCGTTCTTCAGAAACTCCTTATCTCACCATTAATTGTGTAACTCCAGCCCATTAGATTAATATCTAGCAATTAATCTTATAACATCCACTACATCAGAATAATATACCTAATTAATTAGATCAATTTGGGTAGTAATTTCGTGAGGCCCATTGAGCCTATAAATAGGGCTTGAACATTTTGTGCAAAGGTTGTTCTAGCCATACAACACTTGTTGGGCTGTTGTATCATGGGAGAGACAAGTCAGAGAAGGTCTGTACCGGTTACAAAGTTTAGCCAACCAAGGGCTTGAATCTCCTTAAAGAGAGCGAGTGCCGTGCCTCAGTCCAAATAGTGTTGTGTAATTTTCACTTTAAATTAATAATATTTAGAAGTATTATTCAGTTTCTCGTTGTGTTATTTCCATAATTATTATGTTTGCACCAACACCTAACAAGACACAAAATTTACCTGTGGCTTTAAGCCTTTGTCTGTGAAGATTACTTCCTAGAATTTTCTTTCGAATTGCGTGTAGCTCAATTATAACAACACCCATGTTCATCCTTTCACTTGGAAATTCAACTAAACAATCTACTCCAATTCCAAGTATAAAAGTCAGGCATTCTTGCATTTTTGGACTTCCTTTTTGGCTCTTATTGTGAGTTATGTCATTTACCCTTGTCTCCCCTTCTTCTCTATCACAAAGAAGGGTAGGATCTATAATGTCAGCAATTCGCTTTGGCAAAGCTGCTTTAACAAAGTTATGAAGGTTTAAGCTATCTTGGAAAATGTTATCAATAGGTCTTTTTCCTGTGAACATCTCTAACAATAATATACAGTAACTATAGACATCACCATAAGTTGAGACTTCATTCGCCACTCCATACTCTACTATTACACATAACATATATGTGATGTGAACATTTGATTTGTGTCAGATGGAGGAGAAGATACATAACCTATTAGTATTAAAGGAGAACTTTGAATGGCATTTAATAAGAAAAAGATTCAAGATAAATAGAAAATTAGTTATATAAAATTCGTTCTTCTGGCTATAGTACATCCATGTTAAAATTGTCCCTTTAAGGCTTTATAATATAATAGAATATTATGGGAAAAGGAAAACAATTCAATATAAGAAATGACAATGATATTTACCTGGAGGAGTATAATCAATTGTTCCTTTTATCTCGATGGAGCTTGATTGGTTATGAGAAGAATCTTGGATAGCACCAGAAAGAACTCTTGCTAGGCCAAAATCACCTACATGTCCAATCAATTTAGCATCAAGAAGAATATTACTAGGCTTGAGGTCGCAATGAACAATTGGAGTTTGGCAATGATGATGAAGATAATCCAATGCATTAGAAACATCAATGACAATATTCAATCTTTGACAAAAATATCTTATTTTGATTCTTGTTTTATTTTTCTTGAAGATTACATGAATTATGATATCTCTCTCTTGATTTAGAACATGCTTGACATTGTGGAGAAACTTGAATAGTATGTGTTGCATAAGTGCTAAGTTATTTCTGACTTTGTGTGAGTATGTACTAGTTTGTACATGTACTCATGGTTTAATTAAGAAATTGGTATTTCTTGTTTGTGTACCATCTATAGCTCAGTTGAGCACTATCATGCATTGTTTTTGCATTTTATTCATTAAGCATAATGTGTGCCTTTTATTTTTGGTCAAAAAATATTTTTTGAAAATCCAAAAAGATTTTGTTTTTGTTTTGCATTACACATCTTAAATGTTTAGTTGAGATTGGCCTATGAAATTTGCACTCCATGACTATGTACCTTGTTTAGCTTGGATGAGCTTATTTTTATTCACTTTGCTAGTTTGTGCTATGTAGTGCTTATTTGTGTGAGTTTTTTATAGTTTTTAATCACATGCTCTTGATTTTGAAGTCTCATTCTTTTGATTGTAAGGACTAAAAAATAATATGAGAAAAGCATAAATAACCATCTCACCACTGTTTACTAGCCAATCATGAACACTTTAGTGCATATCATAAGATTTTGTACTTGAGAAAGTGTAGCACATGCACAAAAAGAAAATAAGGTGTAGCCTTAAAATAATAAAAAAAAAAGGCAAAGAAATAAAAAATGCATGTACACTATAAGGCTAAAATTAAAAAAAAAAAAAAAAAACTACATGATTGCAAGCTTGTTTTCTAGGAGATGTGGGAGTTATGTGATATAACTCTTTAGGTGATAGTCACTTTCAAACTTATGTGATGAATAATGTAGAAATTGTGATTGATTACTATCTACATATCACTTCACATGTATCTCATGCTATTACTAATTGCACACACTTCACAAGTTATTCTTTGCTAAACTTAGTATATGGAAATTGTGTGTGAATTTAGTTTGGTCATCCAAGATTATGTTTTCTATGGTGTTTGAGGCAAAATATGTTTAAGGGTTGGCAAAAATTGTGTTTTTGATGATTAAAAACCTTGTTTTGAAGTTCTGAGTTGAAAACTCATGTTTTTGAAAATATTTAAACTCATTCTCATGCATATCATTCATGAAATTCCTTGGTTTAAGTAGTTTTTGCATAATCTCTTTAAATTTTTCAAAAAAATTTAGTTTTCCAGAATTTTGATTAATCGAAAATTTCTAGATTTTTCAAGTCTAGCTTTTGCCTGACTTGATTGATATTTGATTGATACTCGACCGATCGAAACTGAAAATTTTTCAGTTTTTAATTTTTTGACCAAATTTTGTTTCATGCATCATTTATGTTTAGGATTCACATGCATTGCATTGTTTTTTTTTTTTTGTTTTTTTTTTGTTTTGTATCCATCTTGCAATTTTACAATCATATCTCTCATTTTTTTTCACACATAACATGCATACACTTTGCTAAATTGGGTACTTAACTTGATTTAAAAATTGATTGATTAATTTTTGAGTTCTATACATCTTATTATATGCTATTTTTTATGTGTGAACTGAGGAAAATATTTTTTTTTGAGATATGATGGATAATAATTGTTTAAATATTTTCTCTACTTGATTTGAGTTCAAAAGACCATCTATTTATGGGTCACATAGTGTCAAGCTTGCATATATTGAAAGAGAGATTATTTTCTTCAAGTGAATCCTCAATTTTTTTAAAGTTAGGTTTGTGTGTTTTTACTTTTCCCCACCTCCTAAATTTTTCCCCAAATTGTTTTTTCAAAAATTTGTTTTGTTTTTCCTATTTTTATAGGGGGAGAAGCTTGTTTTTAACCTTTGTTGTTCATAGGGGGAGTTGTTGCTCTTCATTGGGGGGGTTGTCTCTATTTTCTATAGAGTTGAATTGTTATGTGTTCCCTTAACTCTCTATTTTCTCTTGGCATTTGTTGCGTATGTTTTCTGTTTACTCTTTGTTTAAGTTGTCTTTGTCAATACGTGACAAAAAGGGGGAGAAATAAATGAAACTTGGGAATCCTTTTTGTTTTGTTTAGGGGAGTTGAAATTGTTTTTGAAAGGGGGAGAAAATATATATATATATATATATATATTTTTTTTTTTTTTTTGTTTGTTTAGGGGGAGTTGAAATTGTTTTTGGAAGGGGGAGAAAATAAAATTTTTTGATGCATCTAACTTATGAGGAGAGTTACTTTGTATATTTGTTATTTGCTTTGGTTTGATTATTTATTGTTAATGTCTTTCTTTCCACACATGTGGTGATGTGTTCTTTTGAGTGGTTTTAGGAAAGACAGGTACATTTTGATCAAGATCCTCTACCTCTTCTTCCAGCTTCTAGGTTAGGAGTCTTAGATTGAGATTTGTGATGGAATTGGGTATCTTATTTTAGGGCCAGTTAATGTGTGCCTTAAGGGCACACATTAAGCTATTAATTTTTAGAAATATTTTCTTGAGAATTGAAAAAACTGTCAATACTTTTTTAATTCTCGAGAAAATTTTTTCAAAAAATGAAAATTATGGGCACACATTAGCAAAATCCTTTATTTTATTGGGTTTTCTTGTATTTGAGCATTTCATTTTATATGTAAGTTTTGTCATGAATTGCCAAAGGGGGAGATTGTTAGGTTCTAAAAGTTTAGAACAATTGGAAAATTGTGAACACAAACTTATCTAGATATAGATCCTAGAGTCTATAGGTATTATTAGACAATACTCAAGGAGATTCAAGTCAAGATCTAAGAACAAGTAAGCTGCAGAAAGAAGATTTTAGAATTTGCATGGTTCGACTGATCAAGAGACAGGCTCAATTGAGCAAGAGTCGTATCTATAGAATTTTAATTAGGCCTAATAGCAGTTCAAGCCCAAAAAGGATTAGGGTTTCAGATCTACTTCTTCTAGCATATAAAGGAAACCCTAAGCACGTTTTTAATAAGACTGTTCAGAGAGAGAAGAGTGTGCCTTCTTTGTATCTAGGGTTTTACCCAAAAATCTTTCTCATATCTTCTACCAATGTTATTCCTTGAAGAACCTCAAGATCTGGTGTTGTAGAAGTTGCTACCTTCTCTAGTCATCAAAGGTGCTAATGATTTAAACCTTCAAGGGTGGTCTTGGAGTCATAAACAGGAGAGTTTGTGTTTTTTTATCACAAGTGTGGGTGTTTATATTGCAAAGGCCTAATAGAGAAGGAGTCCATGGATTCAAAACTTGCATGTAGTCGTGTCAGTAAGTTCTACATGTGGTAGCAATAGGACGTTAGTGGTCTAAGTCTTATTATAAACTTCGATTCTCTATAGTTGATTTGCTTTTTACCTTGATGATAGTTAGATTAAATCATCCCCAGGTTTTTTACCAGTTTGGATTTCCTAGGTAATTATATCATTGTGTTCTTTATTTTTCGCTGCTTTACATGATATGACTTTATTGTTTTAACCTAGA
This sequence comes from Quercus suber, assembly GCF_002906115.3. Classification (NCBI taxonomy): domain Eukaryota; kingdom Viridiplantae; phylum Streptophyta; class Magnoliopsida; order Fagales; family Fagaceae; genus Quercus; species Quercus suber. The sequence goes on from NW_027070166.1 coordinate 291,989, forward strand.
TCTGAATAATAAACCTAAGTATTCACTTGGTTAAATAACTAGGTTAAACAATCAAGTTTACAAGGGTCTAAAAATGAACATTCTCAAGTAATGAGTATTTCTTGACCAATTTCAAATATAAAATAAGAAAGTAATTACTGCGAGATTAATAGTTTATAAGATATGAGTTTATTTTTCAAGATCATAACAAATTCATTACCAAACCCATAAACAAGCCTACACTGGTCTTGTATTTTATCAAGCCCTATTGTTTAAAAACCTGTTTATGTATACTTTTTTGGGGGGGGGGGGGGTGTTTGGGGCAAAACTTGTTTATTAAACAAGCCTAAAATTAAGGCTCAAGTTTGACTCATTTATAAACAAACAAATATGGCCAAGTTTTTTTATAAATCCAAGTTTGAGCTATTTATGAACGGCTTGGTTCACTTACATCCACAATTTTAAATATATTTATATGAATGGAATGCTAGGGTTTGGACCCAAGAAAGTCAATATAATGGGAATTTCGAGAAATTTGGAAAATAAATTAGGGCAATCAGTAAGATTTTCTTTTCTATGTAAAAATGCATATTATAAAAAAGACTATTAGTAAATATATAGCAATAAATAAATTCACTATTAGATTACATTTCTTTCTTATATCTTCCATGCTCTCAAAATTTCTAAAAGATAAAAGATCAATAGCAATATCATCAATCAAATGTTTAAATTTCAAATTTTTATAATCTAAAGTTATGGTGGTCAACAGCAAAGGCTAAGGCGAATGGTGGCTCTAGGAATATTTTCTAGGATGGTCATAAAATACTGTAATTATACAAAATTTAATAAAGAAAACTTTATATATTGACCAAAAAAAAAAAAAATACACACACACACAAATACATAAAGTCTTACAATTTTCTTTTATGAATTTTCTTATTTTGAAATCTTTGCATGATAGTCTTGTTATCAATGTTGTAAGTTACATAATTTTCAAAATTTTAGTTGGATAAAAATTTTCTTGGGCTTTTTCTTTTTGTTTGTAAGGACCTAATATATTGTTAAAGAGACCAAAATTTAAAGACAAAATTTAGCTACAAACTTAGTTGTAAGGCTACAATTCTCACTCAATAATTAACATGATTACATATTTTGAAAATCTAACGCCAATACTTTTAATCGCTGGCCAATAAGTGTGACAATAGCCCCAACATCGGCAGTTTGAAAAATGTCGGTATAGGTCCCGACAGTTTTGACCAAGCTATCTTGGTGGTTTGAAAGTGCCACTATATGTTTATTTATTTATTTATTTTTATAAATATAGGCCGTAACAGCGATTTGAATGCGCTGATATAGCTCTTCTTTTATTCTTTTTGAATACATGCTTTAGTAGGCCATAATCCTAAGACATTTGTTAGAGAAGTCATTGACTCATTGGTTACTAGATGAGGGTATATCTTTTACCTTTAAAATGTTCGGATCAAATAGGGGAATATTGTTATAGATAATATAGATTATTCTTCCAAAATATCAAAATATTAAAACAAATAATAACTCTCTCATTCATTTAAATTTCAATATTTTTTTGTACTTTAAAATTACACACAAAAAATGAATTTATTTGATTGAGTGGTAAATGATCTGCGTACGCATAAAAATATTTAATATGCTTGTTCAGAATAGAAGAAAATTTGATGAATTTTCTCAAAAGTTCTGTAGCTCAATTAACTCTTTTGTTTTTGCTGAAAAAGAAAACAAGACCATTTTCTTTAGTCTTCTTTCTTCCTTTTTAACATGTGATAAAATGATTTGAAGCGGTAATTTATCCCGTTTGATAACCAAATTAAAAAAAAAAAATTTAAATATGATTAATATAAGAATGAGAACATAATAAAAGTAATTTATATTTTCATATTTGGACCCAAGTTATTCAATGAATAGGTATTATTATTGTTATTATTATTAAATATCTCTCTTAAAATGGCTAAGCATTTATTTCGTTCAATCTTTGTCCACGTTGCTCGTTTTTTTGGTGCCCTGTACTTTCGGCTTAGGCTTGTATAGTGCATTTATTTCTTGTGTTTGTTTTTTTGGTTTTCCTGCTATGCACCTAGGGCTTGGCTCTGTCTCCTCTACGTAAATAATGGGGACACTTACCAGATTGCCCTCCCTAGGTGTCGTGTGGTGTAATGATTCTCCATCAGTGATGTGCCTGTGATTGGTGGGAGCTGACGTTGCTAAACTAGCACTAATGTGCCGTGTGGGAGAGTTCCCCGCAGTTTCAGATCCTTCATTAATGGGTACACTGACCAGGTTGAGTTCCATAGGTGCCGTCTGGGGTAATGCCCGTGTTTAATGGGATGAGATATTTACACTGACCAGGTTGACTTCCTTAGGTGCCGTGTGGGGTAATGATTCTCCATCATTGATGTGCCCGAGTTTAATGGGATGAGATATTCCCATATCAGTTAGTGCTATGTGGGACTTGAACTCTCCACAATTGTGGGAGTTGCGGTTTTAGAGCCAACAATTCAATTCATTATATTTTTATTAAAAGAACGAATAATGCAGTAAAGAGATGTAATTCTAAAGATTCAAAATTTTACAGAACATGAATATCTCAATATTACTAGATTTTATTTTCTAACTCTAACAAAATTAAGACTTTCATATCATTTAAAAACAGAAAGAAAAGGGAACTAGATGAACAATTTGCCTTTTAGTGAATCCCCCATTTTCAAATGCACCGAGTCTAACTTATTATTATTGGAAGCTATTAATTGCAAGTGAAGTCTATTGAATTAGGTAAAGTTGAAGTTTCTGTAGATAAAGACTCAGGGCAACATTTGGGTGAAGGATTCCAAAATAGATTTTGGGTTGCTTTACTGAAAGCAAGCGAGTGGAAGTGATACATGAATTAAGGGTAACGAGGACTGGTCTTCTGGGATTGAGATGATGCAATTGTTCTCAACGGTTGAGATTGAGAGTTGAAAAAAGCAACTTTTAATCTCAACCGTTAAATAAAATAAATGAGAATCGTAAAAACTTTTTGTGAGAGAAATATGGAGTAACTTAGGTATTGCACCGGATCTAAATCTAGTCTTCTGCCATAAGTCCTTTCCTTCTATCCTTATGATGGATACACACTATTTCTTTCTCTCTTTTTTCTCTCTCTCCTTTTTTTTTTAAAAAAAATTTTAATTTCTTTTTTTAATTTTTACAAATAACATAGTAGTTGACAGTTGCCTTAGGCCTGTTATGAAAATTGCAAACATGCAAGTAGTCCACGAATATAATAGACTTATATATAGGGTATATTATACCCTTTTTGTGGTTGGATCTGGTCGCAATTTAGTTTACAAACTTTCAATTGTTATATTTGTCCCATATTGTTTAAATTAAAATGAAACCATTAATTCCGTTTAAATTAACATATTTTGTATTTTTTATACTAATAAATTACTCATTTCTAGTTTGATTACAATGGAGAGCTACGCATTCCATTAGCTTTTGTTATGCTTGGTATGAGTAATATATTGACTCAATCAACTCAATTTAGATTAAAAGGCCCATGTTTAATACAACTTTGTTCTAATGTGCAAAGTTGGAATCCATACACCCAAAGCTATTCAAGTCTTCAAATCTTCATGAAAATAGACCTACTGCATGATAAAATTCACTCCTTGTTTCTTCTCATGCCATTTAAAATTTAAAATGATAGTGCTTCTTAGTTCAAACCCGGACTGTTCAATGAACCGTAAAAAGGAGAGGTTTAAAGTTTTTAAGGCTAAATCGAAGTCGAACCGTGATGACATCATAATTATTTTAACAATTTATTAATATAAAAATAATAAAATACATATACAAAATTTAACCATTTTAATTAAAATAATATATATAAAGAAGTTAAAATATATTTTAATTAAAGAAAAGATGATATTTTTTTGTAATTTATTACAAAAATGATAAAATATCTCTTATATTATTTAAAATATCTCAATTTTCTTTCATTTTATCTCCCTGGCCACTTCCAATACTTTATCTTCTCATTCTTATCTCATTCACGTGTCCCCTGTCTTATTCTCTCTAGTTTTCATTTGTTAGAGCATTCGCATCAGCCCAATTAAAGATGTCTAAAATAGATATACAGTGTAAATTTTATACATTTTGAGCAAAAAAACATCCACATCAGTGGCTGTAAAAAGGGGCAAAATCATGTATATATTTCCACGAGCTACAGTACTCGTGTAAATATATACGGGTACTGTAGCTCGTGTATTTATTATTTTAATAATTTTCATTCGCCCCAAATTTTCTTTCTCTTCTCCGATGCACAACTACCTCAGAAACACATTTTCTTTTTCTCAGATGCACACAAACACAAACACACCCACACACAAACACATCCACAAAAATAGACCCACGCACAAACAAACCCACACAGACAAACCAACGGAGAGATAGATCGGTGCTTGTGGAGCTTGGTTCGTGGATCGGCCGGTGAAGATACGATCTGGGTCGCCGGAGCTTGGTTCTGGGTCGCCGAACCTTGGTTCGTTGGTCGCTGGAGCTTGGTTTATGGATTGGCGGGTGAGACATGATCTGGGTTGCCGTGAAGCTCGGTTCGTGGGTCGTCGGAGCTCGGTTCGTGGGTCGCCGTGAAGCTCGGTTCGTGGGTCGTCAGAGCTCAGTTCGTGGGTCGTCGTGAACTTCGGTTCGCTGGGTTTTCTTTGTGGGTGGCTGGGTTTTCTTCGTGGGTCGCTGGGTTTTTGTTTTTAAGAAATAATGAGAGAAGGCAGAAGAGAGAAGGTAGAAGAGAGACAGAGAGAGAGAGAGAGAGAGAGCTGTTCAGCAAAAATGAAAAGAAAGAGAGAGATAACGCGCATATATTAAGAGTGAGTTGAGGGAAATAATAAAAAAATGAGAGGAATGAATATTTTATTGAAATAACTTGTAAAATAAATGAGCTGATATGGGTGTTTTGTAAAAGTGGTAGTGTAAAATAGAAAAAGTAGGTTTTTATTGTAAAAATGGATGTGTAAAATACAAATACTGATGCGAATGCTCTTATAAATTGTTCTAATAGTCTGATACTATTCAGCAAAAAAAAAAAATAGTCTGATACTTTGTTCATTTTTCTTTTCTTTCTTCCTTTTGGTAACTTGGTTAGCTCCAAGAATGCCTACAAAACATCTTTTCGAAAATGCATGATTCAGCTTCTATTTCAAAAAATCTAATGCCAGAGTAAGTTTTCTCTCCATTTTCCATTAGTATATTATTTCATTCTCTCTAATCTCTATTACTCTCGCCTTTTTCTCTCTCCCTCCCTTCTCTTGGTCTCTCATTAAATAGTGAAATCCAGTGATGTAGTTGACAAACGAGATGAAAGCTAAATATTTTTAGCAAAATTATGTCGGGAAAAAAATCGAAAAACCCATGCCCGATTCCACAAACTAGACAGTTTTTTATGTTTAAAAACCCGAATTGATGGCCGATTTCCAGTTAATCAGTCCGACCCTACGGTTTGGTTCGGGTTTCAAAGCCATTTAACACCACGCACATTTGATTAGCATTTACCCATCCCATAATGTTTCTAGGCATGGAGTAATGGCACCTCAGGATGCGTTATCAATCCAGTTTGATTTCTATTTAACACCTTTGGTTGTCTTCTATAAGGATTTTTTCTACAACTTTATGTGCTTCCATTTATTAATTCTCTTCTATGATTAAAATTATGCATGCATCAAGCTTGAAAGAGTTTAATCTATTGTGAATGTATATGCAGTGGGCGAAATTTGTCCCTGCATCATACATTCCCATAATCAATTCAAACTAACCACGACCACAAAAAAAAGAAAAAAAAAAAAAAAAAAAGATGTGTATGAGCAATTTGCTATCCAGTCATGAGTCGCCCATTTTCAAATGCATTGGGACCAATTTATTATTGTTGGAACTTGGAAGCAATTGTAAATTGCAAGTGAAGTCTGTCGATACAGACATGGTGCAACATCGAGATGGACAAGTCTTCCTGGTCTCATCATTCTTCTTTGCTTAGCCATCGTAAATTACAAGTTACAACGACTTAGACTCGGAATGGGCCAAATGGCTAAGAAGTCAGGATTGCTTAGCTTGCTTCCACTAGTGATCAATCAAACATGAGTGCGGAATTTTGGTATAGAAAACATAGCACCATTAATAACAAGGACTAAAACACGAGGATGGATTAAGTTCCACTAAACTCTTTGTTTGTTGTGAGTTGGAGTTAGCTTAATTGCTAAAAATTCCTATAATTGAATAAAAAAATTTAGGGAAGCTTTGCATTTAATTTTATCACTATTTACTTAATAGTATATATATATATATATATATACATATATTTTCAAGAATTATGCTTTTACATCAATAAATATGAATATAAAATTTGTAAATTTATGTTAAAAATGATTTTATTTTAAATTAAAATGCTTTTTATTTGAAAGATTAATAAACACAACTTTTAACGCTTGTTTATATTCATTATTTTCTATTCACTTTATAAAATAATGAAAATTCACTTGAAAGTTGTTTTTATTGCTTTATATTTTTTTTAAAGGTAAATTTTCATATTTTTACACATTTAATATATTTATTTGTATTTTAAATAATATTAAATTAATTTTGATGTCATTACGGTTCAACCTCAATTGAACCTCGATCCGACCTTAAAAACATTAAACCTCTCCCTTCTCTAGTTCTTTGAATGGTCTAGGTCTAAAACTCAAGTCTTTCCCTCTTCAAGTCGCATGTAGTTGTGTGCAAAAAAGTGAATGTATGTGATAAGTCCAAAAAAATCATTAAAGACGTTCACCTTAATGGACGACCTTGTGTCATTAGTAGACTATCAAAGAAAAAGATGCAACCGTTCAAGCACATTTAACACTTTAAATAACAACCATTACTTATTGGCCTTAAACTCTCATCAAGACAGAGACCGTTACACTCAGGAAAATAACCACCTACAATTATGTAAAGGAAGACATTTATGAGTACAACAGCTACCCAAGCCACTTATAAAAGCGACAATCCACCTCATTTGCTTGGGTATGAGTAAAAAACTACAAAATATTATCTACATACAAAATACTGAAATTGATATTAACTTAAGCCTATGAGGGTCCTCACCGGGAACAACTCAATGGTCTCTTTGATTAGCTTTCTTTTTCTCACAAAATGCTAAAAGGCCTTCCCGAGCTCCTGATTTGTACGAGTAACCCAATTAGTGATTTTTGGCATCAATAGTATGTACTTTATGTATAATAATATGTGAAATAAGCACCACTCTAAAGGAATTAGTGGTTCCGCCACTTATCTAAGTTCCAATGCCGGATCGAAAAGTTTTCATGATTTCATTTTCTGAAATGTGAAACTACCTGTTTTTCAATTTCACTTTTGGCCACATAAAAGTGCTTTTACTAACTATTTTGTCTTGTGTGGGATTTTTATTCAACTGTTAATGTGAAAACGCTTTCACTAACCCGATATTCCTGAAGAAAAACTAAGTCTGATACAATTTACTTATTAAAGCAAGAAAGTAATAGTATCGCAAGAACTGACTGTGAAACAATGAAGCTAAGAAAGAAGAAGAAGAAGTCTGTGAGAGAGAGAGCAAAGATTGTAACTGTGTAATTCTGCTTAATTAATTTCAGTAGTGTACAAGAGTATATATAGTACAAAGATCAGTCTTAATCTCATAACCATCTTTCCACATTATGCGGATCACGCCCGTGATTTAAGGAAACAGAATTCAACAGAATGTAACTGAATTACGCGCCAAACTCTAACAGACTTGGAACAGTAAAATACGACACCGTTTCGTACTTAAGCATCAGACACATACAAGGGAAATGATACGGTGCGTATTGATAAATAGGAGTAAGTGAAACGGTCTCCAACGGTAATTCCCAAAAGGACGTCTTCAACCTCTGGCACTGCAATCCCTAAATCCAGTCTTATCATGCTTCAGTCTTGGCTTGGGTCTGGAGTCATTATTTTTACCATTCTCAACATTCCAACATAAATATTCTGACTAACGAGGGCTTGAGTCTTAACGGTTCTTTATAATGGTTGGATTTTTTGTCCCAACAAACCAAGTTTGTCCACATAAAAATGATTTAGAATCATATCTCAACGAGATCTAAGTATATTCTTATTCAATGAATCTCATATTATAATCAATTCAGTCTTATACTCTACTAAATTACTACACTTACTGTAGTTGGTTGCAAGAACAACTATAACTAACTACGAAGTACAACACATTACAACACTGAAGCCTAATTAACACTATACAACACCCTAATGCATGTCCTATCCAACTAACAATTAACTTTGTACAAGTATCCACCGCACACAGTGATCATAGCGAATGTTGCATTGTACAGATGTAATACAGGCAATTTTTCATAAGGACGACGCTGATGCTATCCTCAGAATTCCCCTAAGCCACAGACAAGCATCAGATCTAATAATGTGGTTACATACAAAAAAGGGTGTCTATTCGGTCAAGTTGACCTACCATGTATTAGGAAAACAGAGGAAGAAGAATTTCTATTGTAATTGAATTGATTGAATTAATTGATTACAATAGTGCTCTGTTTATATATATACACGAGTAAGGAAAAGAGGGGAGTCTAACTAACTTACTACCCTCTAACAGAATTAACAACCTAACAGAACTAACAACCATCACGTGTTATTCACATGCCAGTTACTAAAGCTATATAAAATAAAACAAAAGCTACAAGTCGTATAAGGCAGAATAAGAACAAACATGCAAAACTCTGCTCACTGTCGTTTAAGTAGAGTTGTGAAGTTTCTTCTTCTCTTGGTCTTGTAACTTGTCCTGAGCCTTGTTGTTCTTCTTTGTAGTATCTTGACACCATGTGGCGAGACAACTTCAGAAAATGGATACTTGGGCAGAAACATTGTCGGGACCGATTGGAGTTCAGGTGTGGTCAAAAGTATGGAAGCTTAACGTGCCTAACAAGATTAAGGTGTTTGGGTGGTGAGCCTGTCAGAACATTTTGCCAACCCGTGCTAATCTCAGGCGACGGAAGATCATTGAAGACGATGGGTGTATCTTCTGTTCACGTGAGTCCGAAACAGGGGTCCATGCATTGTGGAATTGTGTCGTAGCGAGGGATGTTTGGGCGGGTAGCTTGGTTCAGTTGCAGAAATGGAGCTCGGGCCAACAGGATGTCCTTCAACTATTTCATGAGCTGCTGACCCGATTAACCACAGCTGAGTTTGAGCTATTCTTGGTTCAGTCTTGGCTGATTTGGAACCAAAGGAACATTGTAGTTCACGGGGGAAAGGTGAGAGACCCGAGATGGCTTAATAAGAGGGCGTGGGATTACCTCCGTGAGTTCCAACTGTCACAAGACCAGTTAAATATCCAACTGCCTAGCTTTAGTGCAAACACTTGGCATGCCGCATGCCTCTCCGGAACCAACCTTCAAGCTGAATTTTGAAGCTGCAATATTCAAGGAGTTGGAGCAATAATTCAAAATGGGAAAGGTGAGGTCATGGCAGCTATGTCTGCAAAAGGGCCTCCAGTTGAGGACAGTGAAGAGGCAGAAATTTTATCATGTAGAAAGGCGATGGAATTTGCCATTGACGCAGGATTTTCTGAGTTGGTCATCGAGGGAAATAACGTAGCGGTTATGACCTCACTCTCGCATTATGGGTCTAACATGTCTCAGCTTGGTCACATTGTTCATGATATCCAATGGCTTGCGACAGGTCTTAGATGGGCATATTTTAGTCATGTGAAGCGAAGTGCTAACTGAAGGATTTTAAGCTTGAAGGATGGTCAACAATCAGTGGCGACTCCAGGAATTTTGTCTAGAGTGTTCCTATTCCACTTTGAAAAAATTTCAGGTCATTTCGGTCAATTTTGAGTGTTTTGAGACGTTTCGGTAAATACTGGCCGAAATTCAAGATTTGGCTAGTATGAAGTTTGTGCTTAAAAAAAAAATAAAAAAGTTCTTAAAATCGAAACAAATTGGCATTCTTTACACCGAAAAACCTTAAAATGAAAATAAATAAAAGAAATGAAATGAACAAAGGTACCTAAAAAATAAACTATAAGTTCATTTGACATATTAATAAAATTATTAATTATTGTTGTTTAATTGTTTCATAATTAAATTTGTTTGTCTTTTATAAACTATAATTTTTTGTGTTGTTGTTTCATTAATTATTAAATTATTAATTGTTGTTTAGCCTAATATAATTTAATTTGCTTGTCTTTTATAATGTATTAGTTAATTAAATTATTAATTATTGGTGTTTAGTTGCTTCATTAATTTTTTTTACTAACTACTAGCAGTCTAAAAAAAAATTCTATATACCACCGTACACTCTTAGTGCGATGGTCACTCCACAAGTATAAATGCTTGTGGGGTATGGAGGGTAAGGGTCGGAGTTCAAGTCTCTAAGAAGGAGCTTTACATACGTATACACCTAGATTTAGTTAGAGTAGAATTCTATCTTGTAAAAAAAAAAAAAAAATCTATATAAATTAATATATCTAATTACATTTAAAAATTTTACCTCTTTTATTCAAATTATTTTAAGCTAATTTCACAACTCAATAAAAAAATTAAAAAGCATAATAAGTCTTCTACATAGAAGTAGTCAAAAAGAAAAAGAATAGAATACTATAAACGATTTTCTAAGAAATTAAAACAAAAATAAAAATCCAAAAAAAAAAAAAAAAAGTTTTTTTTTAAAGAGGATTTGGGATGGGTTTGGATTTATATTTCCCTATGATTATACCTCCATTATTAATTTTCTTTACATGTTTCTATAATTAAAAAAAAAAAAGAAGTCTGGTCTCTTTTTCACTTAAAATTTTATTTAATGTAGCTTAAAGTGCTTACTATTGCTTAAGATTTGTTAAATAATATATTGCATGTTCAATCTTAAGTTAAGTGGACATGAACAGCCTCTTTTGACTGATTCATAGTAAGACAAATAAGCGAGTTTAGACGAATTTAAATCTTCAAATATAAATGAGACGAGTTTGTAATTAAATTTCTAAATTTATAAGGGTTTACTATGTACTATATTTAGAGGGTATTTTGGTGTTGAAAAATCATTTCTCGCCTTAAACCTGATCTATTGACATTCTTAAAGACATTTTTTTAGATTCTAAAAAAAACAAAAAAGATGTTTTTTTTTTTTACCCTCAATTATCAGACTTGAGAAACCGGCCTCCATAGCAAATTCCAAGGCTTTTCGACATGCTGATGCCTCTGCATCATCACTATTGTGTACATAATCTCCCTTTGCTGCCATCCTAGCCATCACCTCACCATCAAAGTTTCGAATGATTGCACCTACCCCAGAACAATTCAAGTCCGAGAATATCGCTGCATCAAAATTCAGCTTATACACCTCTTGTGGAGGAGGTTTCCAATAGCTGCTGCCTAGAGTTGCACATGGAATCTCCAAAGTTTCTTAAGCTTTCTTATATTCTTCTTGCAATTCCGCTGCTCGCTTTGTCAACCACCTCGGATTCTTCATTTGTCCTCCATGCACCATCACATTTCTTTGATTCCATATGAGCCAAGCTTGAACAAGGAAGAGCTCCATTTCAGTTTTTGATAATCTGTCCACCAAGCTTCAAAAAGCTGCAAAAAATCAACATGGTTAGTCTAAAATTTCTGCAGCACATTGAGACTCCTTGTCCAAACATCCTGGGCTACACCACACCCCCATATAGCATGTAAAGTATCCTCAGGTACACTCTTACAGCAGTGGCACAACGTATCAGAAATTATTTTACGCTTTGCCAGGTTCACCCGAGTTGGAAGTACATCATGACAAGCTCTCCAACCAAAGATTTTAATTTTTCCCAGTATCTTTAACTTCCATAAAGCTCTCCACGCCTGCTGCCAGCCACCTCTATTTGATGCTTCAACCCAAAATTCAGCCCTCAGCACCTGTCTTGCTAAATGGTACCCAGACCGAACTGCATACACACCTCTTCTATTATGCAGCCAGACCATACTATCCTCCACAACCCGTCTACTCAATGGGATTCTACATACAGCCTCAGCTTCATCCCTGTTGAACTTTGCCATTAATATATCTCTCCTCCACCCATGAAGATCCCAGTCAATAAGATTTGATACTTTCCAGCCCTCCTCCATATCAATCACCGGATGTAGGAGTTTATTAGAAGGGTAATTTGGGATCCATTTATCTTTTGTGACATCAATGGACTCACCATTTCCTACTCTCCAACAGCACCCACTCCTCAAAATTGGCAAGGCAGCCATCATGCTCTTCCAAACAAAAGAGCTGTTAGGCGAGTCATTTGCATGAAGAAAATTGCACCGAGGAAAATATCTGGCTTTGAAACATTTAAACAGTAGAGAGTCTTGGTTTTTCAGCATCCTCCAATCTTGCTTGGCTAGCATGGCCAGATTAAAATACCTCAAATCTTTAAAACCCAATCCCCCTTCCTTCTTTGGTTGAGTTAAGCAATCCCAACTCGTCCAATGAATTTTCTTGTCATTTCCAACTTGACCCCACCAAAATTTTGCACACAAGGAATTTAGTTCATTACACAACTTCACCGGTAATTGAAAAACTCCCATGGTATAAGTGGGAATGGCTTGGGCAATTGCCTTGATAAGTACTTCCTTCCCCGCCTTGGATAACATTGTCCTTTTCCAACCCTGCAACTTTTTCCAAACTCTGTCCTTCAAGAAAGCAAAAGTTTGGTATTTTGCTCGACCCACCAACGTAGGAAGGCCCAAATAATACTCAAATCGCTCCACCTCTTTCACTCCCAACATTAAGACAATCACATCCCTTTGGCTGCCACAGGTATTACTACTAAAGTATACCGATGATTTCTCCATATTAATACATTGGCCTAAAGCATTAGCATAAGTCTAAAGCACTTCATTGATCACCTCAACCTCTCCAGTAGTAGCTTGACAGAAAAGAATGGAATCATCTACAAACATTAAATTGGAGATTGTTGGCGCCCCTCTAAACAGTAATGAAATTGAACTTGGTTAATCCCATAAAATTGATAAACCAATTAATATAATATGGAAGCTCGAAAGTTAAAAGTTAGGAAATTTCATATGCCATTAAATTTTGTAAGTTAGGAAATTTCATTAGCCATTAAATTTTGTATCATATTAGTAATGCATTAATTATTATTATTGGTTAAAGATTCTAATAAATTTTTTTTTAAGTCAGTATTATTATTGTGATGCATGGAAACTAATGTACTTGTACTATAAGTTTAATGACCTATTATTTCCTTTTGGAATTATTTTTAATTATAGGGTAATGCAATACCAAAAGAATATTTTTGGTTTTTTTTTTTTTGTCGTAACTATTTAGTCTTTATGAATTTCTAATTTATTATTATTAGTTGTTACATTTACTAAAAAATATTATTAGTAATAATACTATCAATTTTTTTTTTGAAAAATAATAATAAAATTACACCATGTTTTTAATTAACACACCACTAATTTTAGTAGCTTTATTTGGACTACCAAAAGCATTTATGGGAAGAAATTAATTGGTTTTGTCATTATCATCTCATCGAATATAATATGTAATAATTCAAATGAATGAATTAATGATAAGATTTTTAAGTCTTTTAAAATATAATTTTTTTTTTTTGGTGAAGAACATGTGGATAATTAGATATATACAACTTTCGTTTATATTCTCATACAAACACAAAATTTTATTTATAGCAATTATTAAATAATTAAATTATTAATCAAGATTTTAGAAGAATTATGTTGAAATAGAACAAATAAAAAAAAATATGTGTGTGTGTGTATATATAAATTGAGTGGAAAGTTGAAATCAAATAGTACCCCCTCAAAAAAAATGTGCAATAGTAGTATTTATTATAATGGATAAAAAATATATAAATTGAATGGATGTGTTGAAGAAATTCATAGATTAAATTGTATTCATAATTCAGAAGGAAAAAGTATCATTTTTTAATAATAAGTAAAATAAGATCTGCATTTTTCTTGAGAATTTGTTCTTGAATTCAATGTCCATTTGCTTAGCCATAAAATTTTGGATTTTTATGCAGAGATGGATGAAATTAATAAAGAAGAAACCTTGACAAATTTATAGAGATAAAAGAGAGATAAGAAATGGGCATTTAGAAAAAAAAATCCAAATCAAGTTTTGGTTAACCTTATTTGAAAGTAAAAATTTTATAATAATAGGTGGTTAAGGTTAATGGCCAAAAGAAAAATCTTAACTTAATAACTACTCATTACTTTAAAATTAACCAAAGATATATATAACATAACTAATCATATTATTCAAAAAAAAGTTGTCAAGAAATTATTTAAATCAGCTATAAAAAAATATATCACATATATGCAAACATAGCTTTTTCAAAAATAATGAATTCAAATTGACATAATAAAAATAATAAAAAATGTAGAAAAATGAATGGAAAACAAAACTTTAAATAAATATTTTGTACAATTGAATATGAGTCTCATACTTGTGAACTCCAAGTTATGGTTTGCTCATAGATATAGGTGAGCAAGAATGTAACTATTATTTGAATGATTATTGTGATTTATTGATAACAATTAATAAATTAAAACCTAAAACTCTTTTTTTTGGAAAACAAAAAGGTCATTTTTATAGTAAGAATGACTCTTTGTTTTCTAATACAATTTGATATATAATATATAATTAGATTATTAGATATATATTTAGACGTCAACAAAATATATTTGGCAGTTTTTTTTTTTTTTTTTTTTTTTAAATCCTTTAAGTTGTGTATTATAATAGTGTTTGTAATTTATTATGGTACTACATTCACTACAAGAAACTTGAGTTTTTTTCAACATTTTTTTTTCTTGAAAGAGGATATAAACTTCATAAAACCAGCAAGAGCTGAAACAGACATACAAGGATCTGCAGAAGCAGAAACAAATAAAACTAAGCACAGCCATACATCAGTGAGCAGAGCCCAAAAAAGGAAGAGAGAACAACACATCATCACGAAGAATTTGCAGAATGCATTGGGGAGGGGTTCCTTTCCAAACTTTAGTTTGGCCAGAAAGTTTTGCTTCCAATGAGTGAGCAGCTTTGTTGCCGTCGCGTTTCAGGTGGTGGAAGGTGCAGTGACTAAATGAGCATGAAGCGGACATGATGTCCTCAAGGATGTGGCCAAGCTCGCCCCCAGACTCATGACAGGATAAGGCAAGGATAATGGGCAACGCATCAGATTCAAAAATGGCTTGACTTATCTACAACTCCAGCACAAAAAGCACCCCATTGAGGAGCGCGAAAGCTTCAGTAACTTCAGCATTGAGGCTCACGGGGAGGACTTTGCTAAGGGCCCCAATCACAGCCCCAGAGGAGTCCCTAATGATAACACCAATGCCGGAGCAACCACCCCCCTCATCCGTCGCTCCATCAACATTAATCTTATAGAACCCAGGTGGCGGTGAAGCCCAAAGAAGGCACGCATGGGAGAGGGGAGGAAAATGATCTTGCCGAGCAGCGTTAAAGTCAAACAAGGCCCTTCTCGCGGACTCCCAGACCTGAGATGGTGGGATACCTGCATCATTGTGAAAGGCTTGATTCCTATTTCCCCAGATAGACCAAGCCACCATAAAAAATAAGTCTAAGTCATGAAGCTTTCCCAAATCAATAAACTTGGCAGCAATGTTCATAATGTCATCATTGATGGAGGTCAAGTTCAAATGGCAGTCCAGCCAGGCAGCCCAAGTACATTTAGCGTGAGGACAAAGGAAGAGAGCATGTTGGATGGATTCTATTTCCTTGTCGCAAAGCGGACAAAACCCAGATGAGTTTAGGCCTCTACACTAGAGAGTAAGCATAGTTGGAAGACCATTATTACATACACGCCAAGCAAAGATCCGGACTTTTGGAGGAACGTTAAGGTGCCAAATTTTTTTCCAGAAAGGGGGTTGGGAGTGCACAGTGGTACTTTCACCCATGCAGTCAACCTCAACAATTCTCATTGCAATATAATAAGCACTTTTCACAGAGAAAGAACCCCTTTTGTTGCCCAGCCAAATGAGCTGATCATCAGGGAGGTTATAGCTGATAGGAATCTTGAGAATTGAATCGGCTTCAGGAAGATAGACCTCACCAAATCGGATTTCCACCACTTTGTGTCCTCATCAATGAGAGAGGCGACCATAGGGAAATTGCCAAACTCCACCGGAGGCGAGATCACCTTAAAGGTGGTGGGTGTTGGAAGCCATCTATCATCCCAAATGTGGATCCGCCTACCATTCCCCACTCTCCATCTAGTACCTTCCTTAAGAATCACCAGACTATTATGAATGCTTCGCCAAGCATAACTAGGATTGCTTCCCACTACTCTTTGCCTGCCTCATCTAATCTCCCCCAAATTTCTAGGGTTTCAAGCTCAGTCACCACTGCGGCATGAAGATCATTTTGCTTGATTCGTCTCGAATTTCAGTTGCATTGTTATTTAAGGTCCATTTCTTATTGAATACAGTAATTTTGTCCATACTCTGTTATTCGCTTTGATTGCTCTGATTTTGGATTGGATTCGCATATTTCTAGTTGATTTTAGGGTTTATATCACTCTTTTTATGGTTTTGTTTTGGTTTCTGTGGTATTCGTATTTCCAGCATGTATTTTGATGATATACTGTTTGATTGCTCCAATTTTCAAGCGGATTTGGGTAATTCTGTGTGATTCTAAGATGCTTCATTCACTGGTTATTGTGGATTTACCCATTCCCTCATGACTCATTCCCTTGAAGCAATATTGATCGTGTTGATTTTTCATAAAGCTATCTCTCTGGTATTTTGAAAATTTGGGTATTTTGTTTTTAACAGTGTTATTTATTTATTGTGGTAGTTGTAAATAGTTAGTTTTGTATTGGTTCAGTAGTTTTTTTTTTTTTTTTTTTTGGGGGGGGGGGGGGGGTGATTTTGTTATATTAATATGGTTAATGTGCAGAGGTGTTGGGTTTTGAATTGCCTTGCATGCTTATGATTGTTGCTCTTCTTATGACAATGATTAGGAACTATGTGAAAGGATAAGAGCAAAGTCTGTATTTGACACTGCAAAGTTTTCAAATTGAAGTGGCTTGTTTATTTTTTTTGGATAAGTAATGAAGTGGATTGTTTTATTGAAATGGATTTGTATACTTATTCTTGATGTTTTACGCTTTCTTGGATTAGCACTTCCTATGCAATGTTTACTCTTCTTAGATTACAGGATTAGCACTCTGTATAATGTCCATATATTAGAATTGTTTTAGAACTTGGTATTGCGTTATATAATTTTCATTGTGAGGATGGTGGTCTTCCTGGACAGAAGGCTGCTTGTAAATGAACTCCAAACATAGTAGAAATTATTTTGTAGTGGATGGAAATTGGAATTGGTTATGGGATAACCTGCCATTTATTGTGGTTGTCTGATTTTGCTAGAAATAGATTCTGAGTTGAATAGTCTTCAACATCAGCCATGTATTTGAGTGTCTTATACCTTAGACTAATTTTGTTGTCATACTTTTTACTCTGGTTTGGAATTTATGTTGGCTTTTATTCCATCTTGGATGTACATGTTAAGGAGGTTGGATTTAGTTTTTACAGAATGAGATCAAAGAAAGACAAATACAACCAAACATGGATGACATATGATTAGAATACAAATACAACAATCAGCATATTTTAATGTTTTTAGGGTTTTTATTTATTTATTTATTTTGGTTATTCTAAAAAAAAATTGCAAATATGCTTTTAGGTTACCCATAAAAAATTTTGAGGGGGAAAAACTTAAGAAAAAATTGATGGAGTATTAAAAGAGCTTGTAGTGGGTATTTATTATAGATGGTGGAATTTATTGTTTACAATGACAAAAAAATTGACATATANCAAATGACAAAAAAAATTGACATATACCAATAATTATCTACCACATGACATTATCTTTTTTCTTCCTCCAAAAAAAAAAAAAAAATGATGTTATCTTTTCAATTTTATGTGTCATAAAATTTTATGAATTGTCAAAAAGAAATGTGTCATTATTGTGTGCATTGAGGATCTAACTTTTATATTATAATAATAATATATATTATAGATTTGATATGATATGCCAAAATAGAGGATACATTTGGTACACAAGAATGATGATTACTTAGAAATAGGACTAAGTATTAGTATTTATACAAGAAGTTGTATTGAGATAACTATTGTTATTCATCTATTTGGTAATAACACATTAATAAAACCGTGAATCTATATTTCACAGTTTGATTGAGCATGATACAAGATGGTGGAATGGAATCAGATTCCAATCAAATATCCCAAAAATTAAACTTAAAAAATTATTTTTACTTTTTATAATTAATATCATTGTTCTTTATTAAAACTAACTATTCCCATACATATTAGAAAGGGGAAAAAAAAGAACCTCTCCTCTAAATATTAAATTCTGATTACTAACAATTTCATTATGAAAATATTTAACATAAATTTTTTTAATAAAAAAATACACATTTTCTAAAAAGTTGATATATATTTGAAATTACAAATTATACAAGAGAAAAAAAAATGTATATTAGGATTTGTTTGTTTCGACAATAACATTTTTTGGAAAATGAATCATTTTCTAAAAAGTATTTTCTAGAAAATTATCTCATCTTCCTATATTTAGTTTCAACCTTAAAATGAGTTGGAAAACTCTCTTAACTTCCCGTATTTAGTTTTGTGTGAGATAAAGTTATTTTCCTTAATTATTTAACTTTAAGTGAGCAAGAGTTGTTTTCCAGAAATTTTTAGTGGAAAACAACACTATCTCATATCAAACTAAATAAGAGAAATTAAGAGATGGTTTTCCTTTAACCCATATTTTCTGATACTATCAAACACATAAAAATACAAAAAAAACTATCTTCATATAAGATTTTCCATTGCAACAAACATAATATTAATTTCCATTGTATAATAGAAGTTGATAAGACTAATATTAATTGGTCAATAGTAGTCAAAGATGATTTTTAGGGATTTCTTTAGCTATTACATAGGTCACAGTGGCGGCTCAAGGAATTTTTCTCAGAGTGTTCCTTAAGAAGTATAAATTATACAATCTAATAAAAAGAGAAATTCATATATAGATACAAATAAAATAAAATAAAATAAAAAACGCAAATATATAAAGTTTACAATTGCCTTCTACAAGTTTTCATATTTTAAAATTGTTGCATGATAGTCTCATTATCAATACTACAAGCTACATCTCTTTTAATGTACATAACCAAGTAATCATTCATCTACTGAATGTAGAACAAATTTTGGACGAAAAATTAATTTTATTAGTATAAAAAAAAGTGAGGGTGTTCCAAAATTTTTTTTGAAGGGTAGATAAATAAAATTTTTTAAATTATTATATATAAAAAAAAAATTCAGGTCAGGATGGTCCTGGGATCTGGGACCACCCTGGCCTTAAGGTGGGGTCGCCCTTGGTAGGTTAAGAAATAACTATTATGAACCTTTTGATAATAAATATGCAACGAAATACCGAATGATGATTTCAAAGGAATAGTTATTCCTTTTCTCAGTTTCTGCATACTAAACATGCCCAATGGAAAATAGAGATTATAGTGTTCATGCATTACGCGGCATAGGACTTTTTTTTATTTTATGGGATATAGGACTGGTATTTTTTTTTTTTTTTTAATATGTATAGGACTGATATTTGTTAACCGTAAAAGAACTTTGTGGTTCATTTTATCGGGCATTATCTAGCTATTTGTATCATAGGATATGTTATTGCACTTTATTGTAGCAAACTTTGACACCCAAAACAAAGAAATAAAAGGTATTTTGATACTTCGGCCCAAACAAGTTGTTGGAGAAGAATTTGGTCCCTGAGTGTTCCAAATAAAATCAAGCACTTCCTATGGAGAGCTTGTCGTGATTCACTCCCCACCAAAAAGAATCTGCTGACCAGGAATGTCACAAGGAATGCACTATGCGAATGGTGCAATGAGGAAGTTGAGGACTCTGTTCATGCCTTGTGGGGCTGTCAAATACTCAAGGAGGTCTGGTGGGAAGAAGAAATCCTCAAAAATGCCACAAGGGTACACGCATCTTCCCTTCCATTTCATCTGCTGTACCAGGACATGCGAGAGAGATTACTCGAATACCGATTAGCACAAGAGCCTCCCATACCTAAGTTTAGGCCCGTAGGTGCAACACGTTGGTACCCGCCCCAAATATCACAGCACAAAGTCAATTATGATGGAGCTCTGTTCAAAGAAATTTGGCAAGCGGGAGTTGGAGTAGTAGTCAAAGATGCAGATGGAAGGGTGTGTGGTGCTCTCTCAGACAGAATGGTACTACCTGAAACAGTGGAGGAGGTAGAGGCCATCGCATTTAGAGAAGCCGTAAGGTTCGCTCTTCAGCTTGGATTTGCAGACGTGGTTTTTGAAGGGGATTCTGAATCCATCACAAATGCTATCAACTCGGGCACTTCTTGCTACAGCTCTTTTGGTCATATTCTGGATGATGTTAAAGCTTTGGCTTTGAACTTCGTATCAGCTACCATTATCCACGTAAAGAGACAAGGGAATGCCGTAGCAGATAAACTAGCTAAGGCTGCTAAAACTTTACCTTGTCCCCATGTTTGGTCAAATGACATCCCAAGTGAAGTGCAACAGCTTGTTATTCATGATAGTATTCATTGATTAATAAAAGTATTGACTTGATTCTCAAAAAAAAAAAAAGGTATTTTGATACCATACATCACTCATAATTAACTAAATGAATGATTTCTATAATTAAAAAAAAATTTAAAAAAAAACCTAAATGAATGAGTAAAATATTTTGAGATTAAATAAATTCATTAGAAATATACATCACTCTTTTTTTCAGTTTATTAATATACTTATAAATTTATCAATTGGTCACTACTCACTACTTAAATTAAGAAATGTATAACTTTTTTCTCATAATTGTAAGCTGTAACCCATCTTTGGGTCACATATGGGGTTTTGGACCGAGCGTCTCATTGGCTGGACATGAAGCCTGGGAGCTTTCGCAGGGCTTGATGGACTTAGACTAAAAAGATCCTCTAAGCCCATGCGATAGGCTTAGGCTTTAAAGGGCCCAGTCTTATCCCCTCGAATATCACTTTTCAAGTGTGCCAGTGTATTAAAAAAAACATCTGTAGTGCTATGAGGATTGAGGAAGTATGGATAAAATATTGAATAAATTTATTACAGTCCACTCACAGATATTTTTCACAAAAAACAAAATAAAGAAAAAAAAAATGGAAGAAGAAGAACACCTTGAAAAAAGTTAGAAGTATTTTGTAGTACATAAAATTTCTAAACTAGTTTCCCAACAACTTTAATCTTCATGGCTCATAAGCATCTCTATCACTTGAGTCATGGTGGGTCTTTCATCCTTATCTTTTGCAACACATTGCAAAGCCACTTTAACTAAGAGTTCCATCTTAGCCTTGTCATAATTGTCAGTCAACATGGGATCTATAATTTCTTCAATCCATGACTTCTCTGTAGTTCCAATGTTAACATTCTCCCTTACCAACATGACCAACCTTTTATGCTCCCTTATTTCTCCATTGTCCGAGGTATGCATGGCATTTGGACTCTTTCCAGTTACAATTTCCAACAGCACAATTCCATAACTGTATACATCCACTTTAGAAGTGATGGGAAGATTATAGACCCACTCTGGAGCCATATAACCTCTAGTTCCTCTTATTTTCGAGAAGTTTGAATGATCAATCTTACTTCTACTCTGTAATTTAGATAAACCAAAATCTGCTACTTTTGGTTGATAGTCAGCATTAAGGAGTATATTTTGAGGCTTTACATCACAATGTAAAACCCACTCTAAACATTCTTCATGCAGATAAGCTAGGCCTTTGGCAGCACCCACTGCAATTTCAAACCTTTTCTTCCAATCAAGTGAATTAGAACTAAGATTTTCAGCTAGAGATCCATGCTCCATGTATTCATACACCAAGAGCTTATGCTTTCCCTCTACACAGTATCCCCACATCTCTATCAAATACATGTGGTTCAACATCCCAATGGTGTTTACTTCTGCAAGGAACTCTGCCTCTCCTTGGTTAGCTTCATTGAGTCGCTTGATTGCTGCTACTCGCTGATCAGGCAATACACCTTTGTATACAATCCCTCCTGCTCCTTGTCCAATCACTTCTTTGAATCCTCGCGTTGCCTTTCTTAGCTCATTAAAGGTGAATCGTTTGAATTTAGCTGTTAGGCCTAGGTATCCTTGTGCAGTGGAGGCTGGACGTTTACTTGTTTTTAACAAGAAAAACCAGATCAGGACAATACAACTGAACTCCACTCCTCCCACTGCTGTGGCGAACCAAAGCAAAAGCTTTACGGTCTTATTTTCATATGTGCTTCTTTCTTGCTTAGAAACAATGCTCGAACACTGCAATCTAAATTCTTCATCAGGCATCTTGTGATTGGAAATACCAGCTTTGGGTACTCTCAAATAAAGATCTCCATCAAAATTTGGTGAACGGCGTCCATTTAGTAGCCGAGACTTGGGGTAACAGTTATAGCCACCATCTTCCACGCTAAATCTATATTGAAAACCTTTGCAATTGCACCAATTTAGGCATTCTTCTTGACAGTCCTGGAAGGTAAGATTCTGTAAGAAGTCTATATCTGAGCCATAGTAATCAACATGAGCAAGTTGGATAAAAGTAGACTCATCTCGATGGTCGCAAGAGATATTAAATTCTGGTTCGCAACCAGAAGACCAATCACTATGATCTTTCATCTTGAAGCCTTGCAAGCAAAAGCATCTTCGGCCAGAGACATGATCATAAGTACACACACCATTAGGTCCACAGATGCCATGAATCCTGCATGGATCAGAGATGGCTTGCCATGTTACAACCCAATCCCAACTCCCATTCATCTCTTGCAAACTGTATAATCGAAGATTGCCATCAGCGTCAAGCGTTAATCGTCTCTGAGTCACTGTACCAAAATCTGTTGCATAGAATTTGAAATGATCAGATGACCAGAAATATCCTGTGTCATCTAGTAGTGCAGCTCTACTAGTATTGTAGATACAAATCCCGGCATCTGAAATATTTTTAAGGGATGGGTCTGGCCAGTAGAGACTTGAAAGTTTGGGACTTTGGAAAAGCAGGTGGAGCGCATTATCTTCATCGAAAAAGAACTTATAGTAGCCAGAAGAATATAGACCTTGGCCTCTATTTGAGATTACGCTTGTACCAAATGTTAGTAATTGTTGAGGAAGAAGAATATCTGTAGATGAATCAAAGCTTTGCCAGATAGCAACACTTGAGAAATTATAAAGCACAAGATTGCCTGTGTTCATTAGCCGTAGTTGCAAATTGGAGGCCTCTGATATGGTTAAGGCTTCTGTTTTAGTTTTCCAAACGACACTGCCAGCTGAATCGGTTAGGTGAAGCTTGCCATCTTTCGAAACTGAAAGCTTTGAACCTTTTCCATCAACAGGATCATCTCGGTTTGCTATCCAAACAACTGTGGGAACGGAGGGTTTTGTCATCCATATGGCAAAGCAGAAAGCATTATCACCAACAGGGTAAAACCCTACAGAGAATTCACCATTCGCTGAAACCAACTTGTCACTTGGTTTCTCAACAGACAGAGATGTGCCTATGAGAGTATCAAATGCTTTAGATGAAGCAGATGAAGAAAGAGTTTGCAGAAGACATAGAAGAAAGAAGAGACTTGAGATATCCATGAGAAATGCAGTAGGCTGAACAAGATGTTTCTTTTTAGGAAATAAAGTACTCAACTAACAAAACCTTTGCATCCCCACTAGTGGCGCAGACCAAGACTCTTGGACCACGACACCGTAAACACCTTTGGTTTTACTGTTGTTACATGGTTAATTTGCATTGATTTGTATTAGGTTTTTTGCGTATTTTGCTATAAATTGAATATATATATATATATATATAAAATAAAATAAAATAAATAAAATAAAAAGCAGTGTTAATAACACTTTCACACACGACTGTATTCGGATACACAAAACAAATGAAATTGTGCGCATTGAAGACACCATTTACTTGAAGCCGTTACCATTAAGGCTAGATTTTAATCTAGCCTTAATGGTAACGGCTAGTTAGTTAGTTTCTTCCCTTTCAGTTAGAATGCTGTGTTTGTTTACATATTAACGGTGCACCTCATTGTAACATTAAGACTCATTTTTCACTTTCAATAATATTCTCATCCATATTTAGATTGAGAGAGTAAGAAAGAGAGTTAGACTTGAACATGTACGGTATGGAGGCTTTCTAATTGGTGGGGGAAAATTAGCACTAGCTAAGTATAGTCAAAGCACTAAGTATTAAGGCCAATTATGGTCTTGCTTAGTGGGAAGATTAGGGGAGATATGTCTTGTTTAAGTATTGTTTATTATTAGCTAGGCTTTTATTCTAAATCGAACTTGGAACATGGATTCTATGTACATTAGCCTATCGTATTGAGGGATCTTTTGTTGTCTTATCATTTTTGAGACCATTGATGAATAATTTTGATCCAGAGCTAAAAGTTTAGGAAAATGTTAACAAATGCTTTAAAGACATTGATTTGTGAACTATATTTAAAATATTTTATAAAAAAAATAATAAATGAATTAATATTTTATATGGATTCCATGAAAATAGTTTCAAAACTTTCTTTAAATTGTTTATTAACAATTGCCTTAAAAGCAATGGTTAATATGACCCAAAAATTATAGTGTGTTGATCAAAATGGTGGGACAAGTATTCATTGAATGTGGGATGATTTTTATAATAAAAGTATATTGACCATCATATTATTTATATGAAAAGGAAGTGGCAAAGATGGGAAATTAATGAATAAATTGTCAACAAAAAAATTATTTGTTAGTATAAAAAGAAATAATCAAATTTGGAAAGTGCACACAAACCCTAGATTATGAATTTAGTGCACATAAACCAATTATAAATATATCCATGATCCTTTCTTTTTTTTTTTTTTTTTTTGAGAAAAATATATCCACTATCTCGTGGACACAACAGAACGTTGGAGTTGCCACCTAATATTTGCATGGTCTAAGAACCATACATATAGTGTCCTCTCAAGAAAGGACCATTAATCTTTCTACTAGAGATATGAGTCTGAAGTTAAGGTATGGTCTTGGGAAGGTGTTAGGTACCTAAAACCGTCCAATCCTAAGGTTGGCTTACTCTTATTGTGTTTTATGTCTTAACCCTATTAAAGGCACACTCAATATTGCAATTTTAACTCTCTCTCTCTCTCTCTCACACACACACACACACTTACATTCATCTAACAATCTGCATGGCATCAATCATCCCAAAAGACCTAATCATACATCTATCATGGCAATCATCCAAAGCCTAACATACATCTAATCATGACATCTCCTAACATTCATCTAGCATACATGTCAAACCAACCTAGCATACATCTAGCATGGTATAACATAAACCCTAGCATGTTACTATCATCATGTCAACATATCTTATTCAAGGTAGAAGCATGTATCATCAAATCAAGGCAGAGATATAGGCAGCAAACAAATCATATCATCATTTAAGCATTGCATATAGACTTACATTCACATATTCATCAAAGAAGGGTAAATTTTGTAGAACAAATACATGCATGTACATATGAATGCATGACTTACTTTACTTACCTTGCAATAACTCAGCAACTATGGCATTATGCATGAACATATGAATGCGTATCAAGATAAACCCTAATTCTAATATGTGAAAGACAAACAAACAATTAAACATGTGAAATAGAAACTTAAAACCATAAAAACATGTAAAAGGGTCTAAACAGAAGTATTACATGTGAAAATAGAAACAAAAATAGATAAAGTAAAATTAGGGTTTTTGGGCTAGTTCATGCGAACACATAAACAACCTTGTGTGCGCAGGCAAGATTATGCGTACGTGGGTTTCTGCCTAGAAACCCTAGAAACATAGTAGGCAGAGCAAGGTTTCAAAACAAGAATTCTAACAACCTAACATGGTTTTAAAACATACAACTACATAAACCTAAGCTATATAAACATATTAAAACATATTACAACAAAGAAACTAAAGCAAACAAGAAGATTAAAGTGCAAAAAGAAAAGAAAAGAAAAAGCAAAGTTTAGACTAGATACCTCGAACAAAAGCTCTCTAGGTTTGATTTTTTACCGTTCCCCCTAGCTAAATCTATTCACAATTCAATAAAAAGGTGATTAGTAATCTTAAACTCAGAGATTAAGGCTAGAAAAGGCCATAATCAAAAGAAAATTGACTTGAGCATGTTTTGTGAAAAAAAATCTCTCTTTGATTCACTATTTCTAGTGAATCTTAGTGTTTTCCATGGGAGTTCTGTGTGTTTTGAAAATATACCATGTAAAGCTACTTATATTGTGAAAATTAGGGTTTGGAATGATTCCCAAACGATGTAGCATTCATTCCAAATCTCAGCATTAATGTAGAAAACTTGCCTTATTTATGTTTCTGGAATCTGCCATGCGTGCGCAAGATCGTGCCTGCGTGTGCAAGCTGATTCTTACATGCATACAGCAAGGGTTCCTTTGGTTTTAATTTTTCAAAAATAAATTTATTTATTTGTTAAAAGTTGTATTTTCCATTTTCACATTTCTCATGTTAATTTAACATTTGATTTTGCTCTAACATATAACACATTAAATAACGACCATTACTTATTAGCCTTAAACTCTTATAAAAACAGAGACAGTTACACTCAAGAAAATAACCACCTACAATTATATATGTAAAGGAAGACATTTATGAGCACAATAGCTACCCAAGCCATTTATAAAAGCGACAATCTACCTCATTTGCTTGGGTATGAGTAAAAAACAACAAAATATTATCTGCATACAAAATACAAAGATTAAAATTAACTTAAGCATATGAGGCTCCCCACTGGGAACAACCCAATAGTCTCTTCGATCAGCGTTTTTTTTCTCGCAGTATCCTAAAAGACCTTTCAGAGCTCCTGATTTGGACGAGTAACCCAATTGGTGATTCTTGGCATCAATAGTATGTACTTTATGTATAATAATATGTGTGAAATAAACACTACTCTATAAATGAATTAGTGGTTCTGCCACTTATCTAAGTTTCAATGCCTTGTGGACTATGCCTTTGTCTAAGTGTGACACCAATCGAAAAGTTTTCATGATTTCATTTTCTGAAATGTGAAACTGCCTGTTTTTCAATTTCGTTTTTGGCCACATAAAAGTGCTTTTACTATGCTAACGTGTATTATAGTGTTGTGGGCTTTAGGCCCAAACTAGATTACTTGTATAGCACACATTCTTGTACTACACTCTTACTTGTACTGCACTCATATGCCTCCTATATAAAGACACTCATGTACATTCTTTCAGATGGGAAATACAATACAATCATTCAATATTTCTAACATGGTATCAGAGCCATTGCTCTAACTTTCTTGTGTCTTGCAGTTTTGTCTTTGTTGGTATTTTCTACTGCCTCGACATCTTCAGTCAGTAAACCTTTTTCGTGCCCTCTTCTGATTGCTCCACCGCCGTCAGAGGTGCCCAAGGTTGAATCTTCACCGCCAAAAACTCGATCACCGCCACCAAGATCATTGCCTCCGTCAGATCTTCCACATTGGACCTCCGATTAAGACATAAGACATATCACCGTGTGTATTTTCAACCGATCTACACAACCCAGCGGAATAATCATCATTTGATCCTCCATGCGCCGCCACGCGCTGGCCAAAGAATAGAAATTTTTTTTTCACACGCCGGCAATACTGCTCCAATCAACTGGCCCCCGCCGCCATCAGTATCGTCTTTTTTCGATCTACATCATCGGAAAAGAATCGGCCACATCGGACTCTACACGCACTCTCACGTGCCATCCAAAGCTTCGGTGAAGACTGAACCACGCGCCTCATGCGCCGCTGGGTCACCTGTTGACGTCATCGCTGACATCATCACTGCCACATCAGCATTCATATAAGCCCTAGCTGATGTCATCAATTTACATCATCTTGTTGATGTCATCATAGGAGTTGACCGTTGACTTTCTCAAAGTTGACTTTTTGCAGTGCAGGTGCTCCTTACCCAGTTTTTCGTGTAGATTTCATTTTTGCAGTCTGTTTTTGCATATTTTGCTTCTAAATGTAGAATAAGGACAAGCCTTCTTCCTTTTGCAACAATCGTCGCCGACAATCCAACAAACATTTTTGCAATTTTTGTAAACGTTTTGGCCATAATATTGAGACTTGCTATCAATGCAACAAATCAACTGTTTCCATTTTTGCTACTACAGTTGCTAACACTGAGAGTGTCCAACCAATGGCTCCCGTCTCTGCACAGTTCAGTCTTCTGGATCCACTTTCACCATTTCCAGAGATGACCTTATGAATATCATCGCCAATGTCATTCGTATGGTTGGTAATGCATCTTATTCCTCTTCTCTCTCAGCTTTATTTGGTATGTCTCTTTCCTCTTGGCTTATGGATTCCGCTTGTTGCAATCACATGACACCTCACTCGTTCTTATTTTCTAAACTAAAACTTGCATCACATCCTCTTACTATTCGTACCGCAAATGGTTCCACTATGTTTGGCCATAATATAGGTTCTGTTTCGACTTCCAACCTCTCATTTCCTGGGTCTTTAATGTTCCTAACCTTTCTTACAATTTATTTTCTGTGTGACAATTAGCTGAGTTGGGTTATCGCATTATATTTGATTATTCTGGGTGTATTGTGCAGGATCCGAGGACAGGACAAGAGCTTGGGACCGGTCCCAGAGTTGGGCGTATGTTTCCCGTGGACAACTTTCGTCTTCCACTTGTTGCTCCAGTTTCTATTGCTGCAATTGTTACATTTTCTTCAATTCCTTCCCTTGCACTTTGGCATGCTCGTCTTGTTCACGCATCTTCCTCTTGGGTACAACAATTGGCTTTTAGAGGTTTGTTAGGTTTAGTGTCTACAGAAAATTTTGATTGTGTTTCATGTCAGTTAGGAAAACAACCAGCTTTGCTTTTTCAATACTAGTGAATCAATATCCATTGATATCTTTGACCTTATTCATTCTGATATTTGGGGGCCTTCCTCTGTCTCTAGTATTAGTGGGTCTCGATATTTTGTTGTCTTTGTTGATGATTACTCTCACTATAGTTGGATTTTTAATATGAAACATCGTTCTAAATTATTGAAAGTATATTCTAATTTTGCAAAAATGGTTGAAACCCAGTTTTCCAGACGCATTAAAATTTTTCAATCTGATAATACTCTTAAATATACTCAATATGCTTTTCAAGCTGTTTTACATTCCTATGGCACTATTCATCAACTAACTTGTCTAGGTACCTCTCAGGAAAATGGTAGAGCCGAACGAAAACTTCGTCATATTCTTGACACTGTTCGTGCTCTCCTTCTCTCTACCAAAGTTCCTGCCCCTTTTTGGAGTGAAGCTCCTCTTTATGCTGTTCATATTATTAATTGCATTCCAAGTCCTGTTATCCAAAATCAAACTCCATATGAGCGCCTTTTTCGGTTAACTCCAGACTATCACCAGCTTCGCTCCTTCGGTTCTACTTGTTTCGTTCTTCTTTAACCACATGAGCAAAACAAACTTGAGCCTCAGTCAAGGCTTTGTGTTTTCTTGGCTATGACGAAACTCAAAAGGGGTATCGGTATTATGATCTTGTCTCTCATCGTCTTCGTATCTTTCGCAATGTTGTCTTTTGGGAACATTGCCTCTTTGTTGAGCTCTCTCACTTCTATGCCTCCCTGTCTTCCTCTTCTGTCTTAGATCTTTTTCAGATAAAGCACATATTCCTTCTGTAGCTGCTCCTGATCCTTTTGTAGTTGCTCCTGATTCTCTTGTAAATTTCTCTGTCCAACCACTAGATATCACTGATCCCTTTCCTAGTTCACCCTTTAATGAACAGGTGGAAGATGAACAGGTTGAAGGTGAACTACCCAACCCCAACCCTGAGCTTGGGTCCCCTGCTCCTACTTCGCCTGAAGATCTTACACAAGACATTTCACCTCGTCACTCAACTCGGGTAAGATCTATTCCTGCACGTTTACTTAACTATCATTGTTACACTGCCCTTGCTACACTACACGAGCCTCAAACCTATCGTGAGGCTTCTACTAACCCTTTATGGCAAATTGCAATGAAAGAGGAACTTGATGCATTATCTAAAAACCATACATGGGATTTGGTGACTCTCCCCTCTGGAAAATCTGTGGTTGGTTGTAAGTGGATCTATAAGATTAAGACTCGCTTTGATGGGTCCATTGAGTGCTACAAAGCTCGTCTTATTGCAAAAGGTTTTACACAGGAGTATGAGATTGATTATGAAGAGACCTTTGCTCCAGTTGCTCGTATCTCATATGTTCGTGCCCTCTTAGCTGTTGCTGCTGCTAGTAAATGGGGCCTTTTTTAGATGGATGTCAAAAACGCATTCCTTAATGGGGATTTAAGTGAAGAAGTTTATATGCAACCTCCTCCTGGTCTCTCTGTTGAATCAAACAAAGTTTGTCATCTTCGACGTGCACTTTATGGCCTTAAGCAAGCACCATGAGTTTAGTTTGCCAAATTTAACTCTACCATCTCTCGCTTGGGTTACATGGCCAGTCGTTATGATTTTGCATTATTTCTTCGTCGCACTGACAAAGGCACTATTTTACTTCTCCTATATGTGGATGATATGATCATAACAGGTGATGACCTCAATGACATTCAAGAATTCAAGAATTTTCTCAGTCAACAGTTTGAGATGAAAGATCTTGGACATTTCAGCTACTTCTTAGGTCTTGAAATCACTCATTCTACTGATGGACTTTATATTACTCAAGCCAAGTATACCTCTAAACTCTTGTCTCGAGTTGAACTCACTAATAACAAGACTGTTGACACTCTAGTTGAGCTTAATGCACATCTAACTCTGTCAGGGGGGAAATAATTGTCTAATCCCTCTCTTTACAAATGCTTGGTTAGCAGCTTAGTTTATCTCACTGTCACTTATCCAGACATTTCCTATGCTGTTCATCAGGTGAGTCAGTATCTGTTTGTTCCACGATCGACTCACTCTGCTGCTGTTCTGCGCATTCTTCGATACCTAAAGGGCACTCTCTTCCACGGTCTTTTCTACTCTGCTCAGTCTCCTCTTGTTCTCCTTGCATTTTCTGATGCTAATTAGGTAGGAGATCCTACTGATCGCAGGTCTACCACTGGTTATTGCTTTCTTCTTGGTTTTTCTCTGATTTCTTGGCTAAGCAAGAAACAAACTCATGTGACCTGCTCCAGTACTGAAGCAGAATATCGTGCCCTTGCTGATATCACATCTGAGCTTCTTTGGCTATGATGGCTTCTCAAAGACTTAAGTATGTCCACATCCTCTGCTACTCCTCTTTATTGTGACAACTAGAGTGTCATTCATATTGCTCACAATGATGTCTTCCATGAATGAACTAAATACATCAAGATCGATTGTCATTTTATCCGTTATCATCTTGTCCATGGTGCTCTCAAGCTAATCTCAGTCTCCTTTAAAGATCAACTTGCAGATATCTTCACCAAGTCACATCCTAAGGCACGTCTTCGTACTTTGGTTGACAACCTCAAGTTGGTCTCACATCCACCTTGAGTTTGAGGGGGGCTGTTAATGTATATTATAGTGTTGTGGGCTTTAGGCCCAAACTAGATTACTTGTATAGCACACATTTTTGTACTACACTCTTACTTATGCTGCACTCATATGCCTCCTATATAAAGGCACTCATGTACATTCTTTCAGATAGGAAATACAATGCAATCATTCAGTATTTCTAACGTACTAATTATTTTGTCTTGTGAGCGTTTTTTTATTTAACCATTAATGTAAATACACTTTCACTAATCGGATATTCCAACATAAATATTCTCATTAACTAGGACTTGACTTTTAAAGGTTCATGATAATGCGGTTGGATTTTTTGTCCCAACAAACCAAGTTGTCCACATAAAAATGATTTAAATCATATCTCAACGAGAACTAAGTATATTCTTAATCAATGAATCTCATATTATAATTAATTCAGTCTTATACTCTACAAAATTACTACACTTATTGTATTTGGCTACAAGAACAACAATAGCTAACTAAGAAGTACAACACATTACAACACAGAAGCTTAACACTACACAACACCCTAATGCATGTCCTATCCAACTAACAATTAACTTTTTACAGGTATCCATTGCACACAGTGATCATAGCAAATGTTGCGTTGTATTGGAGCCTTAATAGACACTAATATGTTTTTTGGTATACACGGAGTTCAAATCTCAAAGTTTTTATTCGTCATCAAGAAAGTTTACTAGTTGAGTTAACTTAAATTCACATGATTGATTACACATTAGGTTGTAATGTGTATGAAATAAAATTTGTAATATTCTCAACATCACTTTTTGGTTTCCAAAGTGTTCTATCCATTTCTTGAGTCTTAATTAGTTGGTCACATTGTTAGTCGTGTTTTGAATATTTGATTTTAATTAGATGTTTTTGTCTAGAAAGTGTAATGAAAGTTCAATATGTGTCTAAAACACCCTTGAACATTTAGACCCCAAATTATAAAATATCAATTCAAGCTTATAATCAAACAATTAATGTGCGGAACATGAACATAAGCGAATCACAAAATTGATAACTAATCTATGCCAAATATAAACACATCCACAGTAGTAAATATAAGGCAAAGATAAAGGGAAGGAAGATGCAAACACACAGATAACACACGATGTGTTATCGAAGAGGAAACCGAAGTCCTCAGTGTAAAACCTTTCCGCCACCCTCCAAGCGGTCAAATAATCCACTAAAGAATGTAGTTGGGATACATGAACAGTAGAAGACCCTCTAAGCCTAATCTACCCAAGTACCTAAGCCCTCCAAGCTTCTTGCTCCAACGAGGTTACGCCGAACCTATTTCTTCTTTAGCTTCCCGGATTCCGCTACTAGACCATAGCATCAACCAATGTATATTGGTTCCTTCCAAACTGCTTCCCTTAGCACCAAATAAACCTTCTCACAGACGTGGATGTGGTGAGAAAAGGATTTGGTCAATAACCTCTCAAGGGTATGACAATGGATAGGAAGAGAGTAGAGGAATTTGTAGAGTCTCTAAGGTAAAGATTGGTGATGAGGCAATCTTGTTTTTCTCTAGGATTTCTCTCACAAAATTCTCTCTGGAAGCCCTCTCAAATTAGTGGGTGTAAGGGTTTATATATAGTGGTGTGTGTTTGGAATACGAAGAGATAGTTTTTGCCAAACAGGGCTGATTGGCGACTTGACCTCCCGGCTTGTCCAAGTCGTGAGTTCAAGTCGCGACGTAACGGCCTAGCCAGCCTGAAACTTTTGTCCTGTAATGCAACAGCTGGCGCGACCTTTCAGCTTCCCTGTGTGCTTCTCACGTGCCTGCATTTGGCGGCTTACTAGTCGCGAGTCAGCCGCAAAACTTTGCTTCTTGCGCATACTTGAGCTTTTCTTCACACTCTCTTCACACACTACCCTTACAATAATCCCACCTAAATACAGGGTTACTTAGTGCTTAAATTACAAGCAAATTGGCACGGAATAAAGCCAACAAGATGGTTGATAAATTTCAACCTTACATGTAAGTTGTCAATGTCATTACTCATGCGTAAGAGATTGTTCCAAATCAGTCAGATTTTATTTTTTTTAGTCTTTTGGTGGATTCCAATAGTTATCAAGTTTCTTGCTTTGTATCTTTTAGGTGTATTTTTGGAGTGGTGAACATTTTGTATCTGTTACATTTATGTTTCTTTTGGTTAACGAAATTTAATTTCATTTTTATATCGGTATATATATATATATATAACTATGTTACTATAGATACAATGGTAGTTTTAGAGCTCCAATATTTTAAACTTATAGTGCCATGCTCAGTTGTCAAAGTTTGATATGCACGTACAAATATAAAATTGAATTCGAGTTTCTGTAGGCAATTTTAGACATCAATCATAAGCACAGCATTGGGGGGCCTTGTGGACAGAATGTGTCTCCGACACGTTTTCATGATTTCATTTTGTGATGACTGATGTAATGTGAAAGTATAGCTTTTGTCATTTTCATTTTTCACTTTTGACTATATAGAAAGAACGGTTCCTAGAAATGATAGAAACATAGCCTCTCGACGTCGTTTTAAATCCAAATTATAAGTGAAGTCGTCTCTAGTTGTGGAAATTTAGAGGCATGAAAACTGATGAAATGTGTAAGTATAGCTTTTGTCATTTTCATTTTTCACTTTTGAGTCAAGACTTATCCAAATCAAGTGAGTAATGAGTGAGTTAATGGATATAGATAAAAATTATCACCCCTACTTTTGACTATATAAAAAGAATGGTTCCTAGAAAGGATAGGAACATAGACTCTTGACGTCTTTTCAAATCCAAATTATAAGCCAAGTTGTCTCCAGTTGTGGAAATTTAGTGGTGTTGTGATTTGGTTAGCTTTAGTTGTGTTTATGTTTGCTAGGGGTGGTATTATTTTCCATATATATTAAAAAGATACAGAACGTGAATTACTCCTTGTTTTCTAAATTCCATATAAACCGTCCATATTTTTTCCTAACATTATTTTAAACAAATAAATAACTGAGAGTATAAAAACCATTTAGAAAATTCTGTATAAAATTAAAATACAAAATTCACCTTATTTTTCTAAAATTTAGCTTACCTCTTCAAATTTAGAAAACTTAAATGAGACTTGTAGGGCAAAATTAAACTTTAATTGAAATCCAAATTAAAACCTAAATTTTTCTAAACTCTAGTCTTAAATATATTATTTATGATTCTTTTTTTTTTTTTCTTTTTTTGGTGATTTCAATTCAAACTTTAACCGCTCTTAACTTCTTATCTTTATGTCTTTTTTTTTCTTTTAAAAAAAAAATTAAAATTGCTTATGATTCCCTCTATTCCTTACTTAAAAAAAAAAAAAAAAAAAAAAAAAAAAAAAAAAAAAAAAAAACCCAAAAAGAATTCTCTCTTATTCAGACTTCCTCTTATTCTCTCTTATTACTTACAAATGCATGCTTCACGTTTCCACGTTCCTTTCTAGTTTTTTAAGTAGACTCATTATTTTTTATTTAGTTTCATAATTTTTCATTTTTCTCAATTTAAGGTTTATGTATTTGTTCAATAATATTATGCATTTGTGAACTACTGATATACCAAGAGTATCATGAGGTTAGCTCCCAAAAATAAACATCAAAATAGTATTAAAATCATATGTTTGTGTGTGGATGTTGATTTTTTGGAGTTAGCATGATGACACTAATGATTGTATCAGTGGTTCATAAATATATAAAATTAATCATTTGAAAAATCCATGAATCTCTAATTGGGAAAGATGAAAAATTATGATACTAAAAAAAAAAAGCCTTAGACTATGTGACACACACGAAACGCATATAATGAGACTAGTATTAATTATGAAAGTCTATGAATTTGACTTGCATATTATTCAAAATCCGTTAAATATTATTTTGTGTATATTTTTTATGTTATTTTATTCATGAATAAATTTCCGCTAGTCTTCCATTCCAAATTCCAATATAAATTTCTTTATTGCATGACACTAATGAGGATATAAGTCTCAGGGTAAAATTCTTTTACACAGTGTTTTACACTTTGTGTTTTTTAAGCTTATTAAAATACATTGCGCGAAAAAAACACAGCCCCCATGTCTTAATTCTAGTTAATTAATTTAAGTTAATTTAACTGGTAAAGTCTCTAATGGTTAAATAAGAGATCTAAGGTTCAATCCCTACCTACATCAAAAATCGATTAATGTTTTAATTTGATGATAAATAACACAATTATCAAAAGCAGACACCATAGCCAGAAAACTCTTATCTATAAAATATATGAACGCAGTCACAGGGAAGATGCAACCAGATACTTTAAGCAACACTATAGGAGATAATTAATGGAAGGATTTGTTGTCTCAGTAAACCGACATTCACATTCCACTCTTTCTTCATACCATCTTTTGAGTCAAATTATGGATAAAACAAGTCCCTTTTACATCCCACTAGCTTCAATGTTATTATTTGTAAAAAAAAATAATAATAATAAAAAATAAAAAAATAAAAGAGAGAGAAAGCTAAGAGACTATCACCTAAAACAATTCACTATATATATATATATATATATCTCTCTTTTTTTTTCTTTGTGTGTGTGTCAAAATACAATTTATACCCGAAGTTTGGTGAATTATTGTTTTAATTCATTAAGTTTAAATTTTATCATTTTATTCAGTTAACTTTAACAATGTTGTGTTTAGTCATTCCATCTATTACAGTTTCAAAAATACCATTATCTATCTTAAAACAACATCATTTCTAATCAAATTTAAGAAAAACGTTTTTTAAAGAGTAATTTTAAAAGGAAATTGAAGGAAAGATTAAAATGATAACTTTCTCAAAGTTAATAGAGTAAAATGACAAAATTAATTTGATGACCATAATTTGCTAAAAATGACGAAGTTTTGTCCACCCTTAATTTTCATCTCGCGTTAGCTATCTTATGCATACTGTGATGGCACATGGAATTGAAGTTGTCTCAAAATTGCACTGAATGTTTTCCGCAGTCTAAGTATATCTGCAAGTCATGCAAAGGAAAGCGAGTTGTTTTTTCATTTTAAGATTTTTTATTATTGTTTTGTTTTTGTTTTTTGGCTCCGGTGTTTGCATTGCTAAAATTTCATATCCTAGCTTGGTGTAGAAAAATTGTTCTGCTACCAAGTCTAATGCATGATCTTATTAATTCAGGCCTTAAAATTTGTATATGGTTTGTTAGGATATAGTAGAGTAGGGATTTGGAATGAAATTGATGGGTTGCAGGCTTTATTTTATAATTACAGGTCTGTTTGCGTCAGGTAGCAGAAATCAGATTTCGGTTTTTTAAGCTTTAAGAAGAAAAGAAAAATAACTGGTTTTATAGGTTTTGTATATGCTAGTTTTTATAGGTGCTTGACTCTTCTCCTTTGCCATTTGCAGAGTTGATAATGATGAGACCATAAAGGTGAGTAGAAGTGGTGGAGCAGATCCTGATGGAAATCAACCTGGTGATCTTTATATTGTCATTAAGGTAACTGTATATATATTCGTTTAGTGTGTCATCTTTTGTTTTGAGTATTACTCAGGTAATGCTTTCCAATATCTTCTTTTTCTAGGCATCGGTGGCCTGCAATGCATGGATGTCTTGAACAGTGCGTTGTATGAAATTTTTGAATAAAATATCTATTGTGTTTAGCGTTAGGAAATATTAATAGCATTCAGGTCTTTACTGAGAAAGAGCTAAATTCTTTCTTTAGCTTTTTCTGAATATTTATACTTTGTTTCAACATTAACATTTTCTGAAAAATGAGTCATTTTTCAAATAGTATTTTATGGAAAATTATCTCATTTTCTGGTGTTTGGTAACGATCTTGAAAATGAGCTTGTGAATGTTTTTTGTGTTTGGTATACATTCAATTTCCATAACATTTCTTGTATAATTAAAACATGTGTATTATTTAAACCAGCTAATGTAACCAATATAAATAGAAAACAAGAATGAATTAGGTTTCATACTAAAATTTTGACAATAAATACAATAAAAAATAGTTGTTCAATTTTCATGATCTTTACAATCATCTTGCTTATATATATGGACAGTAATTCTCATAATTCAAATAACCATAAGCTCCATTTTAAATAGTTTAGAATGCACATAGGCCAAATAGTTTAACCTATGAAATAATCTAGTACAGACAGTTTGATAAATACCAAAATGCCAAATTGTTCAAATTAACACGTCCAAATTCTAACAAAATGCATCTGCATAATCAAAATTGGCTTAAATAGTTGTCAAAGAAGTTTTGCAGCCATTGTCTACAAAGCTTGTCATTTTTCAACATTAATGTATAAGTATAACTTACACTTATTAGATATTGGACTAATGGGCAATTTAGTAATCTACAATTACGAAGTGAATAGATGTTAAACTTAAATGTCATACACATGGGAAACTGACCTGGGGATGCATATATATTCTTAACATGTATTTGTGGTTGATTGAATCAACATTTTTGGAAGCCAGCCTATTTTCTGTCTTGTGGACAGAAACATCTCAAATAGTATATATCTAATGGATGAAAGAAGAGTACCCACAATATACTTCTTCTCATTATGTATACCAAGATGAAGATTGGAAATGGACTAAGAGTATGGTGATAAAAACGATAAGAACTAACACTTGAAAATGTGGAAAATTATCTTTACAGAAGATTTTCTTGTTAGTTTTTGAGTTTTGTAGACAAATTCCAGGAAGTCACCTATTATGTTGTTTCTTACACCACCTCAGTCACCTATTATCAATTAAGGAAGAAGGTTTTAGGGTCTGTAGGTTGATTATGGTTTCAAAAAGATGGAATATAAAGGTAAAGATAGATGTTTTTAAAGATATATTTCAAGAATTTTCTGGCACCAGAAAATTTAAGTACATTTTGATTTGTTTCTATAATTATTAGATCGCTAAAAGCCATTAGAGGAATGATAAAAATAATTGAATTACATTTAGAAACTATCTGTTTCTGTATGGAATAAAAAAGTCCTATGATTAGTAAGTTTCTTGAAATTTTTATTACTTATAAGCCAATGCCAATGACCAAATTTGGTACCCTAGCCCCTTTTTTACAAGTTGGCGTTCAATATTTCTGATAGCTATAGTTGTATGTATCATTTGTCTCAAGTTACTTTTATTTTTGATGTTCAGTCTTCAGTTCATCTTTCTATTTGATTTGCTTGTATTTTTTTTAGGTGTTTTGTGTTTTATCATTGCAAACATAGAGTACTTATTTTTTTTTATTTTTTTTTTTTGTTAATAAAATCTTTATTATTTATAAAAAAAAACTTTTATTTTTGATCTAATTGTTTTTTTTTAATTTTTTTTTTTTGGGTTTATTGGATTGTAGGCAATTTTGGGGGAACAATCCAAGTCCCAACTCTCATAGATGATGTAGTCCTCAAGGTTTGTTTGTTGTTTATATATGATTAGTACTGTGCAATGGGAAAATTTCATTTATGAATGTTTTCTTTGTTGAGATTCTGTCAGCTCATTTGGATTTACTCATGCAACTCATGCGACTTGATTATTGGACTTGATCCCCACATGGGATTGTAACCAGATCAATTAATAATGAGATCTAGTTTGTTTGTTGAGGTTCTTTCATGTCCTTGTCCCTTTGTTGGGACTATCCCATTGGTGCTCATACGGTGACCTGAAGCAAAGCCCACATCACTAGATAAAAAATCAGCATTCCTCAAATCCCAAGGGACGATATTGAGGAAGAAGGTGGGGACACGGAGGAAGAGATTGACAGGTTCACATTAGCCCCAGAGTGCTCTGCACAACCATCTTCCCAAGCAAAAGAACAAGGACCCGATTGTCTTGATCGTCTCATTGCCAGGTTGAGCAGATGTATGGTATGCTAGAATCTCATGTGCAGCACACCTTGGATCAGTTTACCTATGTCAAAGGCCAGATTACGGTGCTATCGTCTCAAATTGAAGACATGATGATGGAGCAGTGGCAGCAACAAAAGGGATCCGACTCATAATCTGAGCAGGTCTAGCTCCTTTGGCCATTCTAGTAAAAAAAGGGAGAAAGTTTTGAGGGGAGTTGCACAGTTTGAGGGGGAGCATCGCATAGCATATCATAGATATAGTGGTTCATTTTGGTGGTTAGTAGTTTACTTTGTTTTTAGTAGTCTACTTTCTTTTGCCTCTATAGTTTTTATAACTATTGGTTATTTACATTGCTTTCTTTTAAAGCTTTTAACTACTTTAATTTAAAACTTTCAGTTCATATTAAGCACTTTTTTTTTTTTTTTTTTTTTTGTGTATTCTTGCTTCGTAGCAATTTTTTAAGTACTTTTTGTAAGGTTGAATTTAATAAACCATTTTGTAGGCTTTATTCCGTGCTAAATTTACTTGTAATTCAGCATCTAGAAATCCTGTATTTAGGTGGGAATCATGTAAGGGTAGTGTGTGAGAGAGTGTGAAGAATTGCTCAAGATGGTGCAAAGAAGCAGGGACTTGCGATTGGAACTCGCGGGTGGCTCGAGACTGGCAAGCTGCCAGAAGATGGTCACGTGCCAAGCATGCGGAGAAGCTGAAGCATCATGCCAGCTGTTGCACTACAGGATAAAAAATCCAGACTGGCCATTCAGTTACCTCACGGCTTGAACTTGCTGCTCAGTCAAGTCGCGAGGCAAAGCTACCAGCTAGCTCTGTTTTGAAAAAACTGACTCTTCGCATTCCAAACACACACCACTATATATAAACCCTTATACCCACAAAATGTAGAGAGCTTCTAGAGAGAATTTTGAGAGAGAAACCCTAGAGAAAAACAAGATTGATTCATCCACAATCTTCATATAAGAGACTCTTCAAATCCCTCTACTCTCACCCTCTCTATTGTTACATCTTTGAGAGGTTCTTAACCAAATTATTTTCTCACCATAGCCATATAAGTGAGAAGGCTTTTTGGTGCTTTGGGAAGCAGTTAGGAAGGGACCAATTCATATTGGTTGATGCTATGGGTTATAGGGGAATCCGGTAAACTAGAAAAGACAAAGGTTCGGTGTAACCTCGTTGGAGTAAGAAGCTTAGAGGGCTTAGGTACACTGGGTAGATTAGGCTTGGAGGGTTTATTGTTGTTCATGTATCCCAACTACATTTTCAAGTGGATTATTAACCGCTTGGAAGGTGGCGGAAAGGTTTTACGCCAAGGGCTTCAGTTTCCTCTTCAATAATACATCGTGTGTTGTCCTTGTGTTTGCATCTCTCTTCCCTTGATCTTTACCATTTAATTTTTAATGTGGATGTGATTTTATTTGGTTTAGATTGCTTACCAATTCTGTTTTAGCTTATGTTCATGTTTCACACATTTATTGTTTGATTATAAGCTTGAATTGATAATTTGTAATTTGGGGTCTAAACGTTCAAGGGTGTTTTATACACATATTGAACATTCACTTTTAGATTATGTTGCATTATCTTTAGTACGACACACTTGTGCCCTTGTTGGATCTTGTATTCTTGATGCAAATACTTCTTGTATTTCACATTGGTTGTGTGTTAGACATGCAATTGATTTTTGCATTGCTCTTAATTGCATTGCGTGTTTGGATGATCATTTACTTGCTAAATGTTCATTATAGTCATTCTTTAATGACTGTTCTTGTTTGATCAAGTTATGCGCCATTGTTTATATAGTGTTTATTACCTTGATTGCATTTTACTTGCTTATATATGTACCTTGTATTCAATTTGTCATAAGCTTAATAAAAGTTTTGTTTGTGTGCGAGTGTTTCAGGATATAGGTGTATACATGCAAGTGCTTCACAGCTTTTAAATTAGGTGTAAGCGAGTTTTACCACTGTTCCTAAATTCACGTTTAAGTATAGAGTTTGTTTTAGGGGTTTTGTCACGGAATAACCAAAGGGGGAGATTGTAAAGTTGTGATTTACAACTATTTTGTGTTGGCTTTAATTTCGTGTCAAATTTGATTGTAATTTTGTTCAATTTTATGTACCTTGTATTTTACGTGGGATTTCATTGTAAGGGTTGTGAGTGAGAGAATGTGTGAAGACTTAAGACAAATTGAAGATCAAAGGAGTTTTCACGAGTAGCTCGTGAGAAGACTTTCCGCGAAGTGAAGCCATGTGCTCAGTACATGATTGGAATGTAAAGAGTCATAATAGTTGGTGACAGCTGGTTTTCGCGAGTATTTCGCAGGTAAGGTCTTCCTGCGAGATACCCGCGAAACATTCTGTTTTGTCATTTTGTCATATCTGATACACCAGGTCTCTACCCGCACTATATATATCCACATTACCCACATATTGAGAGAAGTGCTTTTTAGAGAGAAACCCTAGTCATTACCCTTGAGAGTGAGAGATTGTTATACCCATAATCCTTTACACAATCTATTGTGGTTTTCCTCAACTCCTATCTCTCCATATCCAAATCTTTGAGAGGTTGATAGTCCAAACACTTACCACACCCATCTTGAGTGTAAAGTGAGGTTTTGGTGCTATTGGAAAGTAGTGGAAGAAGCCATTTGTTCGGTGGATGCAATCAGGTTGAATTGCGTGATTTGGAGAGCTGGAGAAGATAAGGCTTTGTCAAGTCAGTTGGTAGTAGGAGCTTGGAGGGCTTTAGTACATAGGGTAGACTAGGCTTGGAGGGTTTTTTGTTATTCGTGTACTCCAACTCATTCTCTAGTGGATCGATTTAGCGCTTGGAGGACGGCGGAGAGGTTTTTTGTTGAGTTCTTCGGTTTCCTCTTCGATAACACATTAGCGTGTTATCTTGCATTTGCATTCTTCTTCCTTACTCTTTTAACTTTCATTTTACTGCTATGATTTGATGAATATGATCTAGAGTAGTTGTATTGTTTGTTCACTTGCATTTACTCTATTCCACACTTAGTTTAAGTTAAAGTAAAATCAATTGAGCCGTATTTTTAATTTGGGGGTCTAAATAGCTCTTGTGTTTTTACACAAATTCGAGATTACAAATTATGAAGTGCTCATCGGGTTGTTGTAAATATTCCATCTTACATCAAAAGTGAACTTTAATTGGCAACCTTAAACATCTTTATTATTTTATCCAGTGAGGTTTTTGCCTTGGAGATTTTCCCCATTCGTAAACAAATTACCGTGTTAACTTTATTTTCCACTGCATTTAACTTAGTTGATAATTTGTTTGTACTATCATGCGTATTGCATGTTAATTGACTTAATTAATTAACCTGTCTAATTAATTGATTAATTTATCACAAATAGTCAATACATTCTTGGCCTATCAATATTTATAGACACAACCAATATTAATTATTTTTTTTTAGCAACAACCTATATGAATTATGAAGTGCTCATCGGGTTGTCGTAATTATTCTATCTTATGTCCAAAGTGAACTTTAATTGGCAACCTTAAACGTCTTTATAAGTTTATCCTTGACGTGCTTAACAATATTGACACTGGGGTTAGGGTGGTGTCATATCACCAAATAAATAACTTGGCAAAATTTGAACATCAAATTGGTGGGGTTATAACATATATAACCTCTATCAGTATTTTAGGTAATTTTCAAAATTAATTTTGGAATTATACCAGAAGAATTAGCAAGAAAGTCATATATCAAAAGAAAACTCTATTTTTGTTTAGTGTCACACAGTTGTTTGATAGCTTATTTGCTAAAAATAAGACCAAAATATATAATTTTTGGTAACTTTTATACTAAAGGTGTGACAGAAAGATGAAGGTTAGCTTTTTGTTTAAATAAAAAAATTTGTGTTAAATTTTTTTTATATATATATATATATAGATATATATAGATAAACTGAGAAAAACAAAAACAAAAAGCTTTTTGCCAAATGTTGTACAATATCTAGTTTTCAATGTACCAAACGGTGTGCAATATGAAGTCTTTTAGAATGAGAATAGTTATTTTACTACT
Organism: Quercus suber; assembly: GCF_002906115.3. Classification (NCBI taxonomy): domain Eukaryota; kingdom Viridiplantae; phylum Streptophyta; class Magnoliopsida; order Fagales; family Fagaceae; genus Quercus; species Quercus suber. Next base: position 335,640 of record NW_027070166.1, read on the forward strand.
ATCTAGGTGATAAATAAACTCCAAAAATAGATATTTTGAAAAAAAAAAAATCCTATCATATGTCTATTTGGTTTCCAAAGTATCATTTCCATTTCCCTTGTCTTGTTGGTCATGTTAGTTGTATTTTTTGAAGAGAAAACATTTTATCAGGCTGTGGTGTAAAACTAGTGTTTTACGCCAGCCAATAGAATCTTGCAACGTGGATGGTAGTAAGTTCTCAGACCCAAACAGAGAACGAAGAAAGAAAACCACAGCTCCCTCAGATAAAAGCTCACTGCCACAGCCCTTAGATCAGAGCTCAAACCTCCACCACACCACACATCAAAGCTCACCACCACAGAGTTCACTAGAGCTGTGCATGGAGCTTGAAAACAAACTGGAGCCACCGTGAGCCATGATACAAAGGTTTGTTTTTCATGATTTTCCCTTTTCCCCAATTTGGATTTCGAATTATTGATGGGTTTTTCTGGGTTTATGGGTTTCTTTGGAGCCTCATGATTATTTATGGTTTGATTTTCCCTTTGGAGCCTAATGGGTTTTGATTATTTATGGTTTGTTTTTCTGTATTTTGTTTCAATTTTTCTTTGTAAACCCATATACACCTAATGGCATTCATTCCAAGGTGATGTGCTGGTGCCATGAGGTCCAGATTTGCATTTAGGGCAGAAACTTTTTTCATCCGTAGCAGCAACCCATCTAGGCTAACATTTGGCAAAAAGGATGGATTTTGGTACAATATGTATATTATGAGTAACCCTTGGTACATGAAAATTAAGGTACCTTGGAGTTGTCATAGTAGGAGGTGTGTCAACTGTTGGTGAGTGACTTGGTATAATATTTGTGGCGGGTGGTGAGAATCCTGAAATAAGGAAGGCATAAGGCTATAGTTTTGTTGATTGAGGTTGCCTCCTAATCTGTGAATGTAATGAGCTCCCCATCAATTTTATTATTGCCATACAGTTGTGTTGGTGCGAAAAATGGCAAGGTCATTTTATCAAACACAACATGGTCATAATGTAGATGCATCCTCTAGGTGGATAGTAGCATTTGTAACCTTTGTTTTCGATGCTGTGACCAATGAAGGCACATGGGAGAGACTTGGGCTCCAGTTTGTTATTTCTGTAATCCCCAAGATAGGGGAAGCATTTGTAGCCTAACACATGCTATAATGAGTAGTTAGGTTGTTTGCCATAGAGTCTTTGAAATTGAGAGTCCATACCAAGTGTTGGATAGAGTCTTTGAAATGGAGAGTCCATACCAAGTGTTGGATAGGCAGGCGATTAATCACTTAGTCCAGAATTTTGATGGTAGGTGTGCATGGAACATCATTGTGAGTTCTAGTTCTGTGATGTTTCGATACTTACATTCTGTAGAACCATTTTGCTTTGGCATTTAGGGGCAAGCAGATTGTTTCAATACTTATCATTTGAGAAACCCTTTTGGCTCTTATAAATTTGCCAACTTTTGGTCCTTTTTAACTCTTTTCTCCAAAAGGGTATTGTTCTTTTTGATTCTTGGACCTGTTTTTACAATCTTTTCTACTCTCTTTTAGTCTTTATATTATATATATCTGATTAATTTGACATATTCTATTACTAAGAAGCTGTTAATTTGTGTGATTCATGTGAGGAATTGTGAATAATTTTGGTACATAATATAGGCTAACGTTCTGGAGGATTATAAAGAGCAAGTCCACAGAACAGTTTTCGAGCATTCCATACGTGATGACCTTGCTCAACTGCCTTCTTTCTTTTTGGTATATGATATATACTTCTTGTTTCATCAACTGGGTTCTTTTTAATTTTAATTTTTTCTTTTCTTCATTTGTTACCTTTTTTTTACCCCTATGCTCCTCTGTTTTTGCCATGGATTATGAGTGCCTTTAATTACTATATTATGATGATGATAATGATAGGATTTTATAGTTAATTCATGTTAATTTCATGGCCATCCGGGCATTCAGGGGCCTCTATGTTGGTTGGTTGTGATAGAAATTTAGACCCGTTAAAACAACAATTGTATTAACCTAGTTGATTAGCCAAGTGATTAACTTAGTCAAATTATATAAAACTAGGTTATCACAATCAAACAATCATATCAAGAATATATAGCAGCGGAAATATAAATGACACAATGATATGATGACCCAGGAAACTACACGGTTAAAACCTGAGGAGGATTTGACCTAGCTATCCTCAAAGTAAACTTGAATCCATTATCTTGAAAGAATCGAAGTTCATACAAAAGGACTTACAAGCTCCCCGCTTGACTTCCTAATGCTACCCACCAGTAGAACTTACTGACACGACCACATGCAAGCTCCAAATCCACGGACTCCTTCTTTCTTGGATTTTCCAATCAGCTACAAGCACCCACGCTTGTTATTCTTTAAGCTCCAATGGCAGCAACCGAGTTGATTATCAAGATGTTGAAATAATCTCTACCTTGAAAACCCTAAGTTTATGTGAAGGAAAGCTTCTCAATGATCTCATAAGAGATTCACACAAACCGTAAATATGAGCAATAAAGACTTAGAGAGGATTGGGTACAAAACCCTAGATATAAAAGAGGCACTTTTTTCTCTCTCTCAAGAGTCTAAAACCCTAATCCTTAATGGCCTTGGGCTGAGTTGGAAAATTCTACAGAAAAACGTTCTGCCTGAGATTCGATCGATCAAGCCAGGCCAAAAGTCACTAATACTTCTGCAGCCACTCGATTCCAACTTTACATAAAACGCCCACACTTTGAGCAAGTCTAAACAAGACTAACAACCTATTTTGATCATAGTTTGCCAACAATACACATTAGAGTTCTAAATACATAAAATCCTAAGTCTTTAGAACCTAACAAACTCCCCATTTGGCAATCCGTAACAAAACACAAATTAAAAGTTCAAAGTTTACAAATAAAATCCCTTTACAAAAATAATGCTCATAATACAAATTCAATCCTAACTATTATCCATTAGTTGCAAATGTAGACAGCAGCTCAATTGAATCAACCTGTATATTCCTGAAACACTAAACAAAACGCATAAACGCATGTGTGATAGAAAAACAGTAAATCAACAAATAAATTCTTGACTTCACAAAACACAAAACAAAGACATATATCATGAATAACTCATAAATAT